>NW_005187564.1:705554-708568 GCF_000239375.1 Pundamilia nyererei
GCGTTCATATCCACAGAAATGTGACATTTTGTATTTTGTCTTCTAATTTCACTCAAATCAAAAAAGGAAACTAAAACCTAATCAAGTTATGTGGCCGTGGGCAAAGCTATCCAGGAGCAACAGGTGTAACCTCTGTCATGTTGATGCTAGAGAAGTGGATGGTGTCAACCTCCCAAGATCTTAAGCCCTTAAGGAATATGTAGTGAATACTTGAAAGTCTGGCAGATGATTTAAGATCTCCAAATTAATTGAATTGATCCTGTAAGCAAAATGATCTACAGGTCACATATTTAATTTTTACCTGACACAAGCCAAGAGGAGAAAAGGAAAGGAAAAGAAGTCTCAAAGAAACTCAAAAGTCAGTGAAGTGAGTTTTTTTTTCCATATGAAAAAGTAAGTAATTTCTAACTTGGGATAAATAAATTATTCTGTAGTCTTTTTTTTTTTAGTATAATGACTATAAAACAAAATACAAAACATCCTCACAGAATATTTGTTTAGCAGAAGGTGGAAGAGTTGAAAACTACTACACAAGTAAGTTTCTCAAGGTCTAATGATCTGTTTGATCAACTACTAGATTTCACTTTCCATCCAATGATTATTTGAATTTTTATTACATAGATTAAAATCAAATTAGAAGAAACGCTGGATCCTCGGGCTTTTCTACAATCTCCATTGTTCAGTATTATGACTATTTCCAAAGCAGTCTGGAAAAAAAGTATGTGACTAATGTCAAAATCAATTTTTCTCTCGCCGCCATGTTCTGATAAGGTCACTGGGACTCATCTTGGCACTGTAGCCCTTTTTTCTCCTGCTCATAAGTTCTGTCTATATCAGTCTCCATCACTCAAAGCACTGAATACTTGTCAGTAATAATATCAGTGATAACTTGAATTTTTTTTTAATTAGAAAAGTACTTGAGATTGGCAGTAGAGGACTGCTACAGTCATTGTTCAAGGGTACATTATTGCAGAGGCCTATTCATACATGATCAATACAGCAGATATGACAGAGATTAAACAGAGATTCATCTCAACGAGCCAAGAATATGATCGATATTACTTATTTTCTTTATTTAAACAAGCAAAAATACTGAAAACAACCTAATTTACAATTTACATGATATATCTTTTGCAGAATGTCTATAGAATAGGAATCATCCTGTTCTAACTTTGAGTCAGAGCGCACAACGGCTTTGGAGCTAGCATTAGCAGGTGGATAGTACCTTGGGTGAGTTTCAACAAATGCCATACATAAACTACTAAGCGACACATAGAAAATATGAAAAGCAATCTGAAGAAATAAGCTTTTATTTATTTATTTACTTGTAAATGAAAATTGTAATGCACCAAGTGTATGTACTGTGCACCATACACACTAATGAAAAGCCGGGGCTGTTAAAAGTCTAACAGACTAATACAATGAAATGATTATTCTTGAGCCGTCCTATTCTTGAATTGTTAGATTATGTTGCCTGTGGTCACGTTCAGTAAAGCCTGTTTCCCTGGCCTTAAATTAAACTGATTTAAATGCTCGATAAGCATCGCCTCTTCAGCTGTGATCTTATCATCCATCCCTTCCACTTCAAAATGGGTCAGTGTATCATCGCTGTGATATTAAAGGCATTTGATGTGGGCTGCAAAATGTGACATTTCACTGCTGTGTTTACAGTATATTTGACTAAAACCCAACCGGCTCAGATATTTGGGTGTTTTTGTCATTATATGGTGCAAACATTCAAAAACTGTAACATATTTACTTGTGAATCGAGACTAGTGCAAGAAGGCCACTTATTGCTCATTCTGTACAATAGTGTCCATCCATCTGAAAGGGAATTAGTTATCACGGGCCTGCAGGGAGCCTTAACAGAGTTTTGTTTCAGAGAATGGCATACCAGAAGCTGCTTTGTGTTTGCTAAATGAGCAACATCAGAAGTAGAAAGAAGAAACAATGAGAAGACGCAGTGGGAAGTTTCATCTGTAGTGTAAATACATTAGATTTCTTTATTTGAATGGGTTTTTCCCCCCAGTTTTTTCTCCAGCCTGTGATGTTATAGCCTAACACACACGTTGTTTGCAGGTGGTCTCGTGTTTCATGTGATTTAATACATTAATTCTCCTCCTTCGGAATACAGTTCTTAAACAAAAAAAATCCCACATGGACCTAACTTATACCATGAATCTGAATACATCCCTGTGTAAAATCAGTAAAATGCTGAAATAAAAACTTACACAACAGTGTGGTAGTTAGTACAGTATTATACAGAAATCTGTTTACTCTCACGACAGAAGTAAAAGTGATTACACATGTTATTTCTCCTTAAGACTAACCATATGAACAGCCAGCCTTTTTAATTTTAGTTTGTGATGCTCATTTTGCACATTTTTGATAACTGACTGACAGTGTTGGGGAGTAACGGAATACATGTATTTAAAATACAAAATATGAGTAACTCTATTCCGTTACAGTTACCGTTTAAAAGGTGGTATTTAGAATACAGTTACTTTGTTGAAATAAATGGATTACACAGAGGTATTTTCCTGTTTCATATTGTGGCGGGTCAGGACTGTTTGGGTTTTGTTTGACAGCTACGTTCTGTTGTTCCAGACTGCAGGTTACGGTTGGTTACAGGGTGACGCCCTCACTCTGCAATAGTGTGTTTCATGCGGGAGAGAGCGCCTTGTTGTTGTTGTTGTTGTTGTTGTTGTGCTAAGCTAATAGGCAGAATGCTACAGGGGTAGCTCTAAAGAATGTAGCATCATGGTCAGTGTAGTCTGTGCTGCAGGGAGAATGGACTACACGTGTCGATCGTGGATCAAGAGTTGGGAGTTGCCTTGTTATCGGAAGGTTGCTGGTTTGAGCCCTGGCTTGGACAGTCTCGGTCGTTGTGTCCTTGTGCAAGACACTTCACCCGTTGTCTACTGGTGGAGGTCAAAGGGCCCGGTGGCGCCAGTGTCCGGCAGCCTCGCCTCTGTCAGTGCGCCCCAGGGTGGCTGTGGCTACAATGTAGCTTG
>NW_005187564.1:710227-745391 GCF_000239375.1 Pundamilia nyererei
GGGGGGGGGGGGTGTTTAAGTTTAAACTACTCATTTATTTGTACTGCAATGTACTTAATTTTGTTGTAAGGCAATGTGTATATTCTCACCAGCAAAAATGAAATAACCCTAAAAAGATGTGAGAACCTGTAGGTAAATGTATAAATATATGAGTGCACAATCCTTTCCCAAAGTTACCAAGTCAAGTCAATTGATTCATATGTAAAAAAAAATTTAAACAACACTTGCTGGCTAATAGGGTTTTACAGGCACACACACTTGTAATCCAGGTCTCAAGAACCCAATTACAAACATGGAACTTACAAGTTACTTGATCTAAAATAAGTATTATAAGTCCACGTGGATGCTGATGAGGTACTATACTATCCAGTGTCTCAAAATGGCAAAGATTCACACTTATGTGTGTGTATTTGTGTATGTTTGTAATCCTATTGCCTGAATAGCCTAATCAATAGGTCTATCTAGTCTCCAGAGTAACCACTGCTATTTTCAGTTTTTAAGATCAGAGTTTAGCTGAAAGGGGAACATTATTATTATTATTATTATTATTATTATTAGCAGTAGTAGTAGTAGTATTATTAGTATTATTATAGTTGAGATGGAGGAAGACATGATCAGTCTGTGGACATTATCCAAATTTCGCGCCTGCGCAGTAGCTATATTTTCTAGCCATTCAAGCTACCCCAGCCAGCTAGACAAATGTAAGCTAGCAGAGATATAAATTAGACAAAGAAACCTTGTAAAGAGACTGAATGAAAAAGAGTTCAAAGTGACGGACCGTGAAAGGAGCAGGTGTAATACAAAGCTTTATGCGTTATTCGATATATGTGGGAGTATGAAATTGAGAGGTACGCAGTCACCACGTCTTTTTAAACTTTTTTGCCAGCAGCCAGTGTAGAGATTAGCTAGCTAGCCGCTAGTTAGCCGATGTTGTTTTCCCACCAGCAGGCTGAACCAAAGCGCTTCGTTAGGTAGCATCCTGTCTCAGCGAAGGCCCTTTTGTTTCACGCCGGCTAATGCGGGGTCTAAACAACACGGCACGGAATCAACTTGAGGTATCTTTAGTTATTTTGTGTCGCAGATGAGAAGTAATACAACTGATCTAAGTGTGCTGGGAAACATGCGAACAGATTTATTGCTAACATGTTGTGTGCTAGCTGATGACTATTCGCCGTATTTGCGGTCTGCTAAAGTGAAGTTAAGCTTGCTAATGAAAAGGTTAGCTACATACATATTGAACATAAAATCGATAAATATCAAAAATATGATGCTTCCCCTTTTATTACTGTTCTTATTTGAGCAAGTTTGTTGTTAAATGACGACATATGGTGAAGCGGCGTAAATGATGGTCTGGAAATTTGTATTGATACTTTAGCTAACATTGAGCTGTTGCTTTATTTGCTATTTATTTTTTAATGTTTTTCATACTAACGTACTGTTAGTCACACTTGTTTACATCTGGAAAACCGTATTGGGTAATGTAAGTTGTGAGGCTCAATACAACTCCTGCGTTGTAACTTTTAGCTAATGCAATCCAGCTAGTTGAATGTTAGTCCGCATAGCATCATCTGTGTTGTGTTACAGGCGAGGTAGCACAACTCCAGCTAATGTGTTGGCCAAAGAAAGTTGCAGGTGAATCTTAAGTTTAACACACAGACCTATCAGCCGAGCAGCCACCTAAAGGATGTGGCGAGCGATAAATTGTCCTAAATTATCGTTAACGTTTAGCAAAATACTACAAACCTAAATTACTCATCCGGATAACCAGTATGTTGTCGTGAGTGCTGCACTCAGTTTTTAATAACGTGGCATTCACGACTGATTTTTATTTATTTATTTAAGCAATCACTTTCCTGTGGTTCAATTTGACTTTTGGGGGGGGGGGGGGATAAATGTGACGGGTTTGTTATGAGCATTTTCTTCATTTCTAGATGCTTCTGTAGCATGGGGGCTCTGCAGTTACTACTAGATAGGTTGAACAGCTCTATATTCAAGGCCTAATATTTGTTTCCTTTTTTTTTTCTAGTATGTAACATCAAGATAAGGTCATGAAGGATCCAGTGATAACCTAAAAACATCCATCTGTGTACATTTCAACCATTCAAGAGGTGATTATAAGGAGTTGGTTCTTGCTCTTTAGGGCACTAGGCTCAGATGTGTGCAGACTTGATTGTGTAGATTCAGTTTGACTACTCAAAGCACTGATACAAGGCTTTATACTGGAAACCGCACATACACATTAGCATGAGTGAGCACTATAGCTTGCAAATTATATCACAATATTTCTAGGAAATTTGCCATAGCGATAATTCTGACATTACAGAGAAGGTAAAAAAAAATACTGAAAGATGTTTAAATGATGCTTGCAGGCAGCAGCATTTATAAGTGCAAGTAAATGATGAGCATTTTCCATTCTGCTTTTCCAGTGAGCTACTGTCACTGATGACATACTTCCTAATTTAAAACAATGCAGCGTTTATAGTGCAATAGTAGTGACAGTATGATTTAGCTGTAAGCAAACAAGTTGCTCGGTAGTGTTTTTCCTGAAAATTTTAACAATAACTACAGTGACATAAACTCATAGCTGTACAATACTGTACAGAATAAAGGAGAAAATCTTCCACCTAGGATGTTGCATCTTGGGTCCAGCTTTTATTTATTTCTTTATTACATGGTTCCACCATGTAAGCGCGTCAGTGATTTCCATCCACCGTTTGCCCTTGCTGTCATATGGAGCGCAAGCAGAAAGTCTTCCTGTGATGCTTGGTGGAGTCATTTGTTTTCTTTTGAGTCGGAAATCGTCAGCGCCTGTTGTCTCGTCCTTCTTAGCCTGGTTGTACTTGCAGTGTGTTTTTTTTTTTTGTTTTTGTTTTTATCTCAGAAGGTAAAATATGTTTGCTATTTCCACCTGTAGCAGGAACAGTTTTCTTGGAAATTTTTAAAAGTTCTGTTCTTTATTTGGAAATTGTGGAAGTAGCTCCATTTTTTAGGTACCAAAGTAACAGAGTAGGGAGTGTAAATGTATAGCATTGATATAGCAATCATATCACGATATATTTTTATAGAGACATAGAAAGAAGTCTCATCGGAGTCTACAATAATCCAAAACAGTTTCAGTCATACTGTGTCTACAGCAAATTCACTGACCGCTGGTTTTTATTTAATGAAATGTTTTCTTTAGGTGATAAAACTACATAATGTATGATCGTGTGCTATGGTTAAGCAAAGTCATAACACACACAGAGGAGTACAAGAACATTTTTAGGTAAAACATTTATGCATTTAAGATTAAGTTTACATTATTAGTATAATGTATTATAAAACATGGAAATGGCGACATCAGCTTGCCCTTTGACACTGGATATTGTCTCAGAATTGGAACACTTTTGGGCTCAAATTAAATATTGGAAATTAAAGAAACTTTACTTAATTTTTTTATGTAGCACATGGTAGGAGGGAGGTACAAAAGATGATTATTGCTAGGGATGTTTGCCAATTGTCTAAAAACATGACCAGTTTCATCATTTTTAATAGAAATTTACTCCAAGAAAGTGTGATAAGGATCACAGGGCTTTAGAGACTTTTGAACTTACTGCAAGAAAATATGAACTTAAATGATCTTACGTTAGGAGAAAAATAAAAATAAAACTGTGTGATCCAGCTCTGATAAATATGAGCAGTTATATGTAGGTTTTGGTATATTGCTGTCATAAACATGCACTGAATAAGTGAAATAAAAATGGCATTTGTATCTTGCCATTGTTAGAAAAATAGTATGGAGCACTTGATTTTTTTTTTTTTTTTTCAGAAATTTGTGGAGAGGCATGTCTTGTAGGTGTCCAAACATTAGACATACAGTTCGGACGAACTATAAATCCTGCTTTAATTCCTGTTCTGAACAGCCAACATCGTTTTGACCCTTTTTTTGCCAGCCACAACTGCTGAAAGATAACCTTTTGATTTATTTAGTTATGTAATATTGGCTGTTTTCATTGAAGCTTTTCTGTTTTGTTTTTTCTTGCTGTAATCATTTTTGTAATAAATCACGCTGACTATAGCTTTACTCAAACTTTGGAGATGTGCTTTTAGGGTGACTGGCGACTGGCTGTCAAGTTATGGTACTTTTTACATAAAGGAAAAGTACAGAGAATACAGTTAACTGTACATGAGGATGGTTTCATTTTCATTTTGTTTACTCATGTTTCAAATGTGTTTCCAGGCTGATTCATGAAAGCTAAACTTTATGCTGTTTAATTCTCGAGAAATACTCGTTGTTTATTGTTTTCTTGTAATGTTAGTGCTTTAAGGACGCAAGTGAGTGGTACCACAGAGCCAGCGATGTCACGGGTTCCCACTCCTCCTCCTCCTGGGGAGATGTCAAGTGGACCTGTGGCAGAGAGCTGGTGTTACACACAGGTATGGTCACAACGGTACTCTATTTGTTCTTTTCTGCACCTATTAATGATAGAACTATTTTTATTTTTTTTTTTATATAATTGTATTTGAAGTGGCAATCTCATACACATGTAATTACTGGTAGTAATGAAAAATAAAGGTAAATATACTACAGGTCACCAAATTCTGGGGGCAATAAAGAAAAATATTGACTCCCCCCCTTCCCCCCCCTTCCTAAATACTGCACATAGCTGAGTCTGTGAATAGCAGAGCTGAGAGGTTGATCTGTAGCCTGACATCTGCAGCTCCTCATCTAACTGGCTACACCCACTTTTTGTATTTGATAATAAAAGTAAATTCATCTCTTGCACACAGTGTGAAGCTGTAGCAGTAAGAACGGCTTATTTTACATTTGGGGTAACTTAATACAGCGTTTTACTCCCAAGTATGTTGTCAGAGGGACAGTATTTCTAATATTATAAACATATGAATATAAATATTTTGGTACTTTAATAAGCAAATTGCAGAGTAAATCATTATCAGGTTATCTCATTATAAATAGGCAGTGACCCTACAGGCATTAGAAAAATGAAAGCTTCTTGGTTGCCACTTTAAATGCAGATTTTTTTTTAATGTTAGTTTTAAAATCATATTTTCCTGTTTTTTATTCCCAAATTTTATTCTCCTAAGAATATTATTACTGAGGTCGGGGGTGGCACAGCTGTTAAATATCAACAGTAATCCAGCATACAAAAGATTACACCATACAACAGCAGCTAAATTGAATTTGGCCTTCATTAATGTTACAATTTTACATCTTTTTTGGGGGTTTTTTCTCTCCCTATAGTGACACTTTCCAAGTGATCAGAATTTACTGTGGGAGTATGTTAAGTTTCACATTAGGGGTCTGATGGGTCCTTATGTGTCTTATTCTTGTTCAAGGTCAAAGTTGTGAAGTTTTCCTACATGTGGACCATAAACAACTTTAGTTTTTGCAGAGAGGAAATGGGAGAAGTGTTGAAGAGCTCAACTTTCTCTTCTGGCCCTAATGACAAAATGAAATGGTTAGTACTCAAGATAAACCTTTTACTGCTGCTAGATGTTTGTTGTGTTTTTTTTTTTTCTTCTTCCCTTTAGTTTCTGTGGCCATCAAAATCACTGATGTGTTGAATAGCTTTTAGAGTTTTGGAACTGTAAACATGGTTTAGCTTTTTACTATTTATATCAAATGTTTTGCCTGATTGAGTTCCTAGAATTTTCTAGAACAAACCCGCATGTCAATAAAAAGTATATTTGTTTTCAGTATGTGAACTCTGCACATAGGTGATAATTACACACAGCTGCTCAGAAACATGAAAATTGCACCTAAGGGCGCGTCGCAGTACTGTTTTAAGTTTGTATGATAACTGACGTGCAGTGTTATCTGTTCGCTTGGCAGGTGTCTGCGAGTCAATCCAAAGGGACTTGATGATGAAAGCAAAGATTATTTGTCATTGTATTTACTTCTTGTTAGCTGTCCAAAAAGTGAAGTCAGAGCAAAGTTCAAATTTTCTTTGTTGAATGCTAAACGAGAGGAGACAAAAGCAATGGGTGAGTGCAGGATTTTGAGTGTTTTTTTTGGGTTCCTTTTCATTCCCTACTTGTAAAAGCTATAACAAGACTGCAATTTTGTTTTTTTTTCCTCTTGGTTGCAGAAAGCCAAAGAGCATATAGATTTGTCCAAGGCAAAGACTGGGGCTTCAAAAAATTTATACGGAGAGATTTCCTCCTTGATGAAGCCAATGGACTTTTACCAGATGACAAGCTCACCCTGTTCTGTGAGGTAATCTTTCCTTTTATTCTTCAAATTAAAGTGCTACCATTTTGTCTTTTTTGGTCATTATATTTAGCAACATTACAAATGACATGAACCACAATTTCTCTACTCGATTGCAGTCAAAAGTTCTATCGATTGTAAAAATTGTAAGCGATTAAATTCATATTGGGTTCTTTCCGCTAACATTTGGCTAGTGGAAAGAACCTGGTTGTCTTCTGTTTTTTTTTTTTTGTTTTTTTTTTTTGTACCAGTTGTTGTGTTATATATGGCTTTATAAAGTATTCATTTGTTATGTTAAATTTTAAATGAAGTCTTCAACATTAGACCACTCTTATATGAACTTAATTACACCCATGTTGCGACCTTTTAATGGATTAGAGCTCTTGACATGACCACATTACACCTGAGTGCATGCTGTGGTGCAACTTATTGTTAGGATTTGCTTCAAATGACATTGAACTGTTGGCAAAAGAAATGCTTCCCCCATCACACATCATTTGTGTTGGATCTTGTTTTCTGAAATAATTGAATTTGGTGTGTCAAGAAGAATGAACATCTACTGAAATCTTCTTTCAAGGGACAAGTTAAGTGAGGTGGCAGTGAATTTTCATGTACGTGCAATTGAGTTAGTATTGCTAGGATTACAATTTGCCAGCCAGCGTTTCCAGAAGGATTAAACAGTTTCAGAGAAATTGCCACTTTGATAAATAAATTGCATTCAAATTAAAGACAAACTGTCTCTTCCCATCAATTAGGGATGTCAGCAAAGTTAATTAATTTTGGATTTAAGTGGTTGTATGTTTTCAAGCATTTTGCCATCCTAATTGTAGGTTCCCTAGTCTGGATAATACACACTAAAAAGAAAGAAATCAAACACATATTGGCTGCTAAATGTTTGCTACATATTTGCTGCTGGATTTGTTAGCATGTTTTGACTTGATACAACAGCTTTAGTTTGTTTGTTTTTTTGTTTTTTTTCTCTCTGCTATACAGGTTAGTGTTGTCCAGGATTCTGTTAACATTTCAGGCCAGTCTAACATGAACATGCTGAAGGTACCAGAGTGTCAGCTGTCTGATGACCTCGGGAACCTGTGGGAGTGTTCACGCTTCACAGACTGCAGCCTCTATGTGGGAGGGCAGGAGTTCAAAGCCCACAAATCCATCCTTGCAGGTAAGACCTCCCTGGCCTCCACAACTTAAGTTTGTAACAACTCAGAGAAAAGCCCTCAAAATGGGCCAAGACAGACACATCTGTGCCGCCTCTGAACAGCTTCTGTGGAGAGCTATAAGTACCTCGAAAGGCTACGAGCAGTCTGTGTTCATGGCTTGATTTGTAGCAGCCTACTTCTGCAGTGGGTGCTAATCCACACCACTACCCCTGCTTGGCCCTGCTTGACCCAGATGACTGTAAGATTCAGGAGATTGAGAGGCTGGCTCTGCTCCCTAGTTCATCTTCATTAGACATGGTGGAAGCCTCAGTGCTCAAAGAGGAAGTGCTAACAAAGTGGCAGCAATATAAATTTTGCAGCATTTTATTTTAATAGTATAGATATTTGTGGACTTTTTACATCTGTCTTCTAAGATCTTAGTAATTTATGTGCTGTTTCCTTATGTGACATTGATGCGTATATGCCTGGATGAATTAAGACATTTTTATTTGCTTTGCTAATGTGCTCAATATTGTTGACGAGTCATTGGTAAATGTCAAAAGTGTATATTTTTTAATATATATTTTTATGCATTTTTTTTTTTTTTTTGCAGCGAGGTCACCAGTTTTTAATGCTATGTTTGAACATGAAATGGAGGAGAGTAAAAAGGTAGGAGTAAAACTTTAATTGTCACGTCCTCAGCAAATCCTTTCAGTACTGTTATTGCTTTTGTGTATATATACATACTAGGTTCTGTGCACTAAAGAAAGCCGTCTAAATTTGCAGAACCGTGTTGACATCAGTGATGTGGATCCTGATGTCTTTAAGGAAATGATGGGCTTCATCTATACAGGCAAAGCGCCAAATTTGGAGAAAATGGCAGACAATTTGCTGGCAGCTGCAGATAAAGTAAGTGCCCAGTGAGATTATGCTTTTATTTGACCAGACATCTACTGCCAGTTTCTCTTGTAAAAGTAGAAAATTAACCTTATACTCTTATGGTCTTGCTTTGTATTGTATTCAGTTACTAACTCACTAGTAACTTAAAGAGTGAAACTGTAAAGCTGAAATGGTAATTGTATGCAGTATTGTCATGGACAGTAGTGTACCTTGTGAGCGTTTGAAGCCTCCAGCTGTTCAGTGAATGGAACATGCAACACTATATGTAAGTCAATGAGGCTTAAGGGCTAATGCGGTCAGTTCTGTAATTATGTAGCTGTTAGCCGTCGTAGTCTGTATTTTTTACCTTTATTTATTTATGTATTTATGGGGGGGGGTGTGCTCATCCACAGTGTGTGCTTCCAAACACATACTTGTAGGCAGCTCTTCAAACTTTAAAGGGCTGATTTAACTAAGGTTGCTGATATGGTGATGTGGTTTCTCTTCTGTGTTGAGACTGATTTGTCTAATATTTTCGTCTAGGGCTGTTATTGTGTAGCTGGAAAAGGATAAACTGTTAGAAGAATCAAAACTGTACTGAGTGAGCTTTCTGTCATTCCCGTAAACACGGTGCTTCAGGGACGCTTCAAGGGAATTTCTTCAAAATCTGTACAAACCATTCTAACTCAGGGATGCATTTATTAGGTCTTACTGGTCAAACCTAAAGCTCTCTGTGACCTCACAAAACATTTTGTTATAAACGGTGTGTAAAAGATTGATGTGGACAACATTTAAACTTTCGTTGTCGACGTGTTTGTCACTGCTGTGTTGGTTTGCATTCAGAAACTATACAGATACAACATAAAGGCACAAATCAGGTAATTAGTGCTAAGCAGCAGGTTAATTAAGTCTTAAAATTTCACTCAACAAAACAGAAACGCAGGCTTTTCAGATCAGCTTTACCGCACAAACAGCCGTATGATTATTTTTTTTCAGATCATTCAATTCCGTTAAAATACTCAAGCATACTGGAGAGGTCCACTGTGGTGGCTGGAACTGGCAAAGTTACACCACACAGACAGCAGTCAGCTAAGGCTCCATGTGTCGGCACACCTGCCAATCAAAGCAGGCATCCTCCTAATATTAAACTCATACAGGATTCATGTCAAATGTCAAAATATATAATTTTTTTTTGGTTGTCGTTGTTGGTTTGGTTTGAGGGTTTTTTTTGGTTTTTACAGTTTACAATTTTTTTTTTTTAAGAAACATCCGTTCTCAACATGTTTAATGGTTCCTTTATTGTAATCACCTCTAATGGTAAAGCATCTCCAAGTATGAGGACATAAGAAGAGTTTTTGCACACTTGTACTGTAAACACAACACAAATTTCTTCATTCTCCCTTACATAACTCATAAGTTTAAACTGGATGTAAACTGCAACTCTACTGGTCGACAGAGGCATAGAACTGCAAGGTAGTGCTTTTAGTTTTCTTTAAAATGCTTATTAGAGAGTCTTCTGCTTCAGCATTTTGGATCCTCGTCATTTTTTCTCCATTTCTATTAGGATTGCTGAGTCATGCATTCCAGTAAATGATTGCATCCGTAGCCTTAATGTGCATTTGCACTAACTGTGATAAAACCGTAAGTCACCGGCATTTATTTAACGTGTAGACTATAATCGCTGCTCTCTGTGTTCCCCCCCCTCGTTCCATCACCTCCACCCCAGTATGCTCTTGAGCGTTTAAAGGTTATGTGTGAAGAGGCCTTGTGCAACAGCCTTTCAGTGGAGAATGTGGCCGACACCCTCATCCTGGCTGACTTGCACAGTGCCGAGCAGCTCAAAGCACAAGCCATAGATTTTATCAACAGGCAAGTATCGCAAAAAAGAAAAAAAAAACTCCAGTGATAAATTCCTGCTGCCATTTCTGTTTACCAGCCCTGAATGCTTACCTTTTTATCTCCTTGCCATAGGTGCAGTGTCCTGAGACAGCTGGGCTGTAAAGATGGAAAGAACTGGAATAGCAAGTATGTAATTAGCTGATATATGTGACACAAGATTAATACCACACTCTTATCTCTTTCCCCAACCAGATGCATTAGAATTCATTGTTTTAGCCCAGGTAGACAGAGTGCTATTTGCCTTTTCAGTTTGAAGCTCCATATCTTTGTATCCAAGTTATTAATAGACTCATTCCTGGATAAACCCTGGAAATGGAATATTTGTAGAATTTTAAAAAGAATGCAGGTGGTTGCCGTGGGAAGATTTTTTTTTTTTCTTACTTCTCTTCCAGATGATGTAGTGCAGTGTTACAGGACACCTTGAAATATTAAGCTTATTTCTCTCTGTTGTATTCACAGCGCGACGCATTCCACCGCTCTATTAATTTTAGTTTATGCATGTGTGCGGAAAGCACTAATGGCCCTTATTCAAGTTTAGCATACAACTCACAAATCAAATCCCACTTATTTGCTTTGTCATTACAATCTCATTTATGTTTATTGGTTTTTAATGTGCAGATTATCATGTCTGAGTATCTGACTTCATTTTGCATGTGCTTACAGTCATGCTACAGATATAATGGAGACTGCAGGCTGGAAGTCAATGATCCAGTCCCATCCTCACTTGGTAGCCGAAGCCTTTCGTGCCCTGGCTTCAGCACAGTGCCCACCCTTCGGTCTTCCCAGGAAGCGCCTAAAACAGTCTTGACTGCCCGACTGTGTCCCAGGACTTTACTGGAGGTGTGAAGCATGGGTTTACAAAAAAGGACTAGCAAGGATACCACTCTTTATTTCCACCAAAACTGAACACACTTGAATAAAGAAGAGTGGGGCTTTCTGGCCAGGGATGTGGGGGAGACTGGCACGTGGAAGACTGACATCAATTGACTGGGGGGAGGAAAAAAAAAATTGGTTCACTCGGTGTTGCTTGCTTGCTTTGCGGCCCGAACTGAATTCTGTTCAGACTGGGTAGCAAGTCAAGCTCTCTGCTACAGTTTTATTTTTCCTGTAATTTTCAAAATGGCCTTAATATATCTGCCATTGCTCTGGAGCTGCTCTGGAGTACTTTGTCTATTTTACTCTGTGCCTGCCTTGTCACAAAGACCAGGCCTCCTCCAGGTTGCACTAGTTCCCATGAATAGTCATTTTGATATGGAGTTCTATAGGAACGTAACAAAGGTTTAACTAAATGGGAAATATTATATATTTGTAATGTTTAGCCCGTTTTGTGACTAGACATTAAAAAGCATGAACACTTTCAGTGCAAGGTCAGTTCTTTACACTTTTTAAAAGATGTGTATGCCCCATATTGATGGCACCATTTCTATGTAAATGACAGTTGAACCATCTTCAAAAGACCAATGTACAAGAAAGTGTGTCCTATTGCGTATTTGTGGGGGGAAATAGTGATCTGCCATTATGAAGACAGTGTCGATCCTTGTGAAACATGTAAGACAAAAGTGTCTGTACTTTGGCCCTAATATATTAAAACATTGGAAGTATATGGACATATTTACTCAGTCTCCCATTTGAATGACTTTTTCCAGATCATACGTCTGTGAACTGTTATAGATTCAATTTTGAGAATTTGTTTCTTTAGTATTGCCAACATGCAAATATTATATATTCTCAATATATTGTGGTTAACTAAAAGTGGAGAGACTAATGCATGGTCATGTTATTGTCAAAAGAAAGTGTCCAAGTACCAATTTTGTTTTAACCATTTTTTTTTCTGCAATTATCTGACATATTTGTGCAGAATAAAATTAATTGAGTATGTGCAAAATCTTCCTCTAACATGCTTGGATATCTGTAGGATGCTGAGCATCACTTCTACTGGCAATGTTATTCTGTGTTTGAATGGGGGGTTGTCATTTTTTTATTCGGTCCGTCTTGTATGTTGTGGCGTGACAGACACTTCAGAGGATTTTGTAAATTACGAGTAGCATCATTTTTACATGATATTACTCATCATTCAGCGTCATGTTGAGATGTTGAAATGTTGGAAGCAAAAAAAAGAAAAAAACAAAAAGATGAAGTTGTTGTCTGCAAGAATGCCTGCATTAACCCATTAAAACATTTTCCAGCAGTCTGAAGTGGCCCAGGTTTTTTTTTTTTTTTTTTTTTTTTTTTTTAATATGTTTTTAACTGGAGAATGTTGAGCTCAATATGAAGAGATTTCAGTCTAAGGAAGGATGGTTATTATCCACACCGTTTCTTTTAATGGTTGTACTAATGGGTGCAGGTATCAGGCTGGGGTGATTTTTTATTTTTTTATTTTTTTTTTTGAGGGGTTCTCGTTTGGGGAAAAAAATAATAATTAGACAACAACACCACTGTGATAATCAAAAGAAAATGTGCTTTAACTGCATTAGCATAGTGCCATGTTAAATGTTGAACCTTTGTTCAGCACATAAAAGACGCGCTTCCCCCCCCCTATTTTATGTGTGAATGCTTGGCACAAGCCCTAATTAAAGTGAATGTGAGGCCGCTCTTTTCTGCTGGAAGAGAAGTCTTCATCAGCAGCTCGCTGATCCTCATCCGCCCCTCTCAGCACAGATCCCAGGAAAAGACCTGATACCATCTCTGCTTTAGGACGCCTCTCCAACCTTTTATCTTCCTCCTTCGCGTTCCTCTACTAACTTTAAAGCTTGAAAGAGAGAGATGCCTGCAGTGTCAAAATTGAATTTTTTTTTTCTCTTATATTGATTGTCGGAAATAAGCGTTGAATGCTGAGAAGTGAAATGTATGTATACATTCCTTGTAGTTTTCCAGGGGATTTGGGTGCATGCGGCAGGAAAGCGTAGTGTGACTTGATGCCTATAAGGAGTAGGTGCCTCACCCTGATCAGATAAGAGTAATGGAAGCGAATGAAAAGACCCCTGTCCCTGATGGCCACGGCAAAATGGATGTGCTCCCTGAGGTGTACCTCTGGTATCATCCACGCCTGTGGACACAGATTTATTGCCCATTAAAAAGCTACCCTGAAATGTACCTCTTAAAATTGTGTGTTTATCCTGTTGAGAAGTCCTTTCAGGAATGAAACGAGACAACTACGAGCACCAACAGACTAGACCTGACTCGGTGTGACAGCGTGCTTTGAGCAAAGTTCAAATAAGGTTTAATGCCATAAAAACCTAAATTGATCTTTACAGTTACATTTTAACAAAATCTGAAATCAAATATTCCAAAATGAAAAGTGTAATTACACTATACACAGAAGAGCTTTTACTCCTATTTTACAAGGGAAACTATTGAAACAATTTTGAGCAAGCAGAAATCAAACTGGGTACAATCTGCAGTTACAAAAAATGAAATCAAAGCAATCTAACCATCAGCTGAAATATGACATTTATCTACATGATATTTCTTAACAAACACCAAAAAATAAGGTACAGTATACTTGATAGTTCTCTGGAAAAATTAGGATAATCTGACATCATATACTTTGAAACCATAATCAATAAACACGTTTAGTTTTACACATTAACACACAGCATTTGCACAAAGGAGCAGAACCAAAACATCAACATAGATCAACTCCGAGTTAAGTTCCTTATCGTACACCTCACCTCAGGTGATGGAATCATTTACAGCTGAAGTGGAAAGACATGAGATACATCCAATAAAATGACGCTAACAGAAACGTATTCTTTGTCTTTAGTGGCACATGCCCTAACCTAAAAACCCTGGGTATCTCCAGATAACAAAACTCATGCCGTTTAAAATCCGAATGGTTTTTAACAAAAGCTTTAAAAAAAATTTGAGTGATTTCTGAGTCGAACACATTACACCATGTACTACAAGACTGAATGTTATCCACTTTTACACAAAGTCAGCCAACTTAAGCCTGCTGTACTATTGGGAAATGTCTTATATTTCAAATTTAGTCCCTCTTCTCATTAAAATTGCAGATGGATTTTGTACTTTTGCCTTTACCCCCACCTTTTTGTTTCTCCACTCTTGGTAAATGAAATTTCCCAGGCTAATTAAAGCCTATTAAAGACAGGTAATGTCAGGGCTGGTGGCAGAACCATGACAAAGTGCTGATAATTGTCTGCCAGACTCACTAAATCCACCTGTCCTGCAATTATTGCTTCCCCCTCCCCACCTCTCCTGACACATTAATCCACTGTGGGGCTCACTAGGCAGGCTGATGCCTCAAAGTGCATCCTGCAAACACAGATGTTGGATCTCAGACTAGTTTAGCATACACATGCCTTATGATAATTGTAGCAGAAAACCAACACATTTTAAGGCGCAAACAAGGCTGCAGCCATGTTAAGCTAGGATATGTGCCTACATACAGTTTGTTAGTAATGTATGATCATGCTCTCAAGTTTCTTATGCATTAGATTAGTTGGATGGACTTATTTTGTCATGAGCACTTTAGGAAGTGGTTTGAATCAGTCAAGTCACTTGCTTTTAGTCCCCACAAAAGAACGATAACAGATCAGTAGTAAGACCATATTAATTATTCATTCCTTAATGAAATAATTCCATTGATCAAAATAATTTGAAGTAATAGAGACTGTCCTGTCTGTGTTCTGTTAACAGGTATAAATGGATGTTAGCGCCACTTCAAAGGCAATGATCATTTTGACTAATCATTCTTAATGCAGTGATCTTCCAAATGGGATTTCTTTTTTTCATTTTATGCCCTGTTGAATAGCTTTATTAATGTTTAGGTATTGTAATTGTTAACATTATTTAAAGTCCTGTCACATTTTGTCACATTACTATTTAAACAAGGTTCGAAAATTGTTTGAAAATGTTGGCAGGAGTGCAGCTCTTCCAGAAGCCAGCTACACGCTTCCAACTCAGCAGGGCTCCATGCCTATAGTCTAGCCTTGAAGGAAACATCTGGACAACATACTAATTATACCCGTGGTTTACAGAGAACATGTGCTGTTGTGATGTGGTGGATTCTTCCAGGGTTGGTAACTACCTTTTGAATCCCAAGCCAACCCCTAAAGCCAAGTCCCTGTACACCTAACTATCTGAAGTGTTAAACTTGTGTATTTGTGTAGTATATACAAAAGTTTCACCAAATCCCTCCAGTGTGCGTCCCTTCATAAGTCGCACTTCCTGCAACATGTCTCAGGTATTTAGGTATTTTGGGATAAGGAGTTTAGAGCTTGACATTTACATTATTTGAAGATAAAACAAAAGGCTGATGCAGACTAACAACTACTAGGTCACCCTGTTGAGGAGTAAGGTGTGTCACTGTGGTAGTTGTAGTCAGGGCATACCTTCTGGACCAGTTTATAGTCTACACTGTAAAAGGCTATATAGATGCATATGACTTTGAAGGGTTTTGAGCATAACCATGACACATGGCTCTGCGTCTGCTCCTGATAGCACACCTTGGATGGATCAAAGCTGCACAAGGCAGTCTTCTTGTTGCGATCCGTCTTCTCATATTCAATGCGACAGTTGAAAGATTTGGTGTCTTTGGTCTCCAGTGTGGACTGCTGGGCGATCTCAAACTCCACCACCTTGGAAGGTGGCACCAGGCTCACCGACACATTCCCCAGACCTGTGGAGTTGTGGCGGAAGTAAACGCTAAAGGTGCCGTTCCCATGGTCCACAATCTTTCCTGTGATCAGCAAGTTGAGTTTGACAGTCTTGATATTGGAGTGGAAGTCTCCCCAACCAAACATCTTTTTGAATTTGCCAGTCTTGACGATGGGTCTGCGTTTAGTTCTGGCCTGTGCGCCCTGAACATCTGTCTGGTTAGATAACCAGTCCCAAAAGTCCTCCATGCTGTGTAAATATGTCATTTCCCTTATGTTACTCTTGAACTCGGGGGAGCCCCTGGCAAACAAACGCAGGGGGTTGAGGATCCGTGGACTGGCCCCGGTGGGAGATATCTTCTGTTCATTATCGCTGTCCCTCCACTCGATGAGTTCTGTGACTCCTCCATGCACTTTCCTGCACGAGACCTTGATAGGAAACAGAACAGAGATAGATAGAAAAAACAATTAACCAACGTGAAAACCTTTGTGAAATGCAATTTCATTCATTCAAATTCATTGCTTGTTAACGTGACGTGTATAAGAAAGTTTTGACAAAACTCTGTGCAGTCATGTGAAAAGGGTAGATAGCAGCCAAGTGCTGCTAATAATAACTGATCGTTAGCAAGTGTGATCACCTCTATAAATACATTTTAGCAGTTTGTTGGTCTGGAGCATTCAGGTGTATCATAACACAATGCCACGATCTTCCCAGGAGTGCCAAATTCACCCCAAGGCCATCAAAACAGCCACAGCATCAGCTAAAGGTTGGCCCAACTAGGTCGCGCAATGATCCCAAGCATGCCAACAAATCTACAATCTGCAACTGTTTATGTTCACTTCTTAAGAGAACTGCATAAATGAATGCTCACAAAGCTCAATGAACTGAAGCAACACTGTAAATAAGAGTGGACCCACAATGCTGGGAGAGACTGATAAAGTTACACAGAAAACAATTACTTCAAGTTATTGTCCCTAAAGATGCTCATGAATCATGGGGTGTACTTAGTTTTTCTGATATGTTCTTTTTCAGATGGCAGTAGTGTTTTTATAGACTTTCATTTAACAGTGGCAGCCTCAAAGCCAGAAAGTTCTGGGTTTTAACTTCCTGTTCAGCTCAGGGACTTTCTTTGTGGAATTTGACTGTTCTCCTTGTGCTTGCATAGGTTTTTTCTGTGTGCTCTGGTTTCCTCAAAAAAATTTATGCATGCTAGGTTAATTTGTGATTCTAAATTGGCCATAGGTGGGAATTTGACTGAGAATGGTTGTGTGTCTTTTGGTCTTATCCCTGTGATGGACTGATAGCCTGTCCAAGGTGTTCTACCTGTCACTCACTGTCAGCTAAGAGGCTTCCTCTACTACCCTAGTTGGTTAAGGGTTTAAGAAAATGGATTGATGGGTGTTCTTTAAAAACTTTCTATTTGGTAATTCTACATAGATGAATTCACATTCATTATACTTTGCTACTCTGCTTTGCATTTGTCTGTTTCACTGACATGTAGCAGAGCAGAGAAAGAGAAAGGTACATACACAAATAATGAAAAAAGCAGCAAAGCTGCAGCTGTAGAGAGCTAAAATGATAGCGTGCATATAGACAACATGAGCCTATGAATAACTAATATGGTTAATGTTAGATAAACCTTACGCACGATTGCCAGTTCTGAAGACCAACTTCCACCTCACAAGTTAACAGTAATAGGTTCTTGGGTTTGGTATGTATGAAGTTTCTGTGTTTTTGAGAATTGCCATTGGTATAAAGCAGATGGTAAAAACATTTACCCATACAGTAAATATAAATAAATAATATTCACAAGGTGTCACCACAGAAGGTAGCTCCACATGTTTCATTTGGCAGATTTTTACACCTCCAAAAGGTTTGGGGCTCTTCCTGGAATCGGTTGCCAGCTAAAACTACTGCTCTAGGGGCAGTATGGACAATTTTCACATTCATCTTCTAGCATATCCTAAAATCCTTTGTTATAGATATTTATGAAATGATTCATTATGGGTTCATTAATAAAGTAAAGGGAAACAAACAGATATTCACAAATGAAATAAAGATTAAATACAGAAAATTCAACAGCAGCATCTCGTACTATTGTAAACTCAGTAATAGGATACTGAAGATTATTACAGGTCTGTGCAAGAAGCTAAATAGCATTCACTGGGCATCACTTAACAACAACCAAATAAATAAATAAATAGAAAATAATCATTAATATAAATATAGCATTAAAAAGTGCATGCACATGCAAATAAATAGCATGTAATACACTACTGCTAGATAGCAGGGGCACCACAGAAGGGAGGAAACAAGAAGTTTGTATTAAACTGAACACATGATGCACTGATGAACTTAGAGTGCACAGATATTCCCATGGACTTCAGGGAAAGGTGAATCTAAACTTTAGCTCGCGTCCACCTATAAACACTCTTCCACGGTAGTGTCATGAAGTACGTACGTATAAAGTATATACGTATATAAAGTATAGTGCTAAGTGCTAATCCAGACGCAGCAATGAACCGTGATCCCTCCTTGTACCTCAAAGCCGTTTAGCTTTAGGAACGATTCCTGGTCCACTTCAGATAAAGCTTTAATAATTCACAGCAATAAGCTTAGCTAGTTTTATTAGTAATTAGTAGTGCTGGGTTTTCCCCGGGCCCAGTTATAGGGATCACTGAGAGAAGCAGATGTTGAAAGTACAGAGCAGCGGCTGCTTGAATTCTCACAGAGATGCTGCATACTATTTCCAGACTAATTATATTTTTGCTGTAAGCTGAACGGAGGCATATGTGTATAAAGCTAACAAACTAGGTCTGTCTAGCACAATTTGTTTTGTCACATATACCCAAACCTTTCCATCTGAAATGTAACAGGGCTACATTCACCTTAAGCTGTGCTGCTGTGTCTTATAATTACAGCTTTGCTTTACTGTGCTGCTTATGTCCGAGACTGCGGTAACACTTTAATGCCTAAAGCGGAAGGTAATGGCTCGCCTATCTGGATATGTAATGTGAAATCAATGGGTCTCCCACGGACAGTGAGCCCGGCCCATTTATCACCTCTCACAATGCTTAATTAAGACAGTTGCTCCCTGTAAACATGGATGAATGAGGCAACACTGTAATAATGCCCCTATGTGTAGTTCATCACATCCAAAGTCATTTAATCAACCAATTCCAGTGGCGTTATTCCCCACTGATACAGCCACTTAGTAATACCTTATGTGAGCTCAGCTGTTAATTTGATTTGACTCTTATAACATCACAACAGCAGATGATGCTAAGCATAAAATCTGCAGGCTCTCAATAGGAACATTTTTCCTCTGCTGTGAACAAGGAAGATTCGGCACTTGTCTTCCCGCCAGCTCAAACTGTTATATCTTTAACACGTTGGGTGTCATGCTGCGCGGCTTCAGAGGTGAAACCAAATTGTCTTTCTGCGTAAATCTCAGGTGTGCTTTGTATAGGATGATTATAATGGAAAAGAGAGAGGAGTTTAAGTATGATGAGCAACTGGGGAAATTGCTGTGACAACAAGGGGATCAGCAGAGGGATATCTAATACTTAAATGCCCCAAGAGAGATGAAGCACTAGGAACTTGAAAGCTGGCACTGACACATAGGCTTTGGTTTCTTTCTCTCTCGCTGCCTCCCTGCACAACCAAAGCACCAACACACACTCGAGCACACCTTGTTCATTTAGGCAGCAGCGATGTCTCTTAAAACCGACTAAAGGATTCTGAGGTTTTGTACAAAAAAAAGGGGAAAAAAAAGGCAAGGTCTGATGAAGGAGAATCTACAAAAGCTTAATTAAGATTTCTTAATCGGTGCTGCCGTGCTAGAGGCGTTTCAGGGCAACTTGAAACAAGACATTATTATGATAATAACTGTAGACTTATAGAGCTGAAAACACCAGACCTCATTTCAACAGCACAAGGCGCAGTGACTCGTGGCAAACATTACGGATATCTGCTAGTGTGGTTTAGCTTCTTCCTTTTCCTGCATGTCCTACATTAAAACACAAAGACATGCGTGAACCTCAGACACCCCGGCACAGATATCACGCTTTTACACCACAGCAGTCAGTGTTCTATCTGCCCTATAAAGGACTATGTTTAGTGATACAGCAGTAAAGATAAAGGCCTATGCACCAAACAGTTTCCTGGTAATTTTAAGGTACATCCACCAAGATGAGCAAAAACAGTAAGGTCTCACACAAGGTGCTAATAGCTGATATTTCCAGTTCACTATCAAATGTCATGCATAAAACACACGGTTCCTCTCTGAAAGAGCACCTTAATCACTCTCATTAGCTGAGCTAAGCCTTCTTTTTTAATAGACACTCCATCTTTAACGTTATAGTGACTAGAATTCTAAATTCAAATAAATAAAACACATTTGGACTGATAAAAAATGTATATGTATATACATATATAATGTCAGGAGTAAAATGTTTATGCTTGTATATGTTTGCATTCAAAACAGCTTTTTTTTTAGGAAATTATGGGGCCATATATAGTTTACAACCCACAATTAAATTTAAACGGTAAAAGACTGTTTAAGTAATGCATTAATTTTACATAAAAAAGAATCAGCTACTTAGAGATCTATCAGTATTATCTACTTTATTCTATTTTGTTTTGAAAATGCTTAAATATCTCCAAAGAATACAGAAAAATACATTTTTAACTGAAAAACATTGCACATCCTGACTAAACATTTTTTTGTAACCGACTTTTAAGGACTCGTATTTTTTGTCACAGGCTTACATTAAACTGTTAATATTGGCTGACAAGTGGCGATCACATTTTTCATATGTGCGCATTAATTTCCTGCATAAATGAACGGAAAAAAGGTTTTCAAAAATTAATCTTCAACCACATCCTCAAAGTACACACCCTAGTGTAGCTGTTGAAGACAGAGTGGAAAATACACATTTGTGCCTAAGTCAGAGTTGGGTGAATAGTCTATGAACCTCCAGCTTTTACGCTGCTTTGCATGCAGGACTACCTGTTTTTACTGTGTGTAGAAGTGCATTGTTATTATTACAGACATGAACATCTGTGGCTTTTATTTTTCACCTGTCATTTCTACACCTCGGGGGCCTTTTCTTACAGAACCATGCATAAATAGGCAATTCAATCTAATGTTGTGGCAATCAGTACAATCAAGAGCTTTTCATGAAACTTACATCCTGACGGTAGCTTGAGCAGCAGCGAACCACACAGCGAGTCAGGATGAATCAGCCTCGACATTCATCTGTAACGAGCATTATGGAGCTGGCTGCCTGCTTGTCCCGTGGGTAGACATATCTTTTAGAGGCTTGACATAAAGGTAATTGCCATAGTGACCAGAACTAGCCTCTAGAAAGTTATTAAGAAACCAGTGACATCTGGCTTCTGGATCATCTAAAGAGATGCCGTTAAAATGCATTTGGAGAGAGAAGCTGGTGGCAGTGTGTTTGGTTGTGATGGGTTCTGGTCCACGGGCAGGTCTACAGCTTTTGTACTTTGATGGTGACCAAATCTTTCACAGCCTTTCACAACTGACAATGTGGCCAACTCATGATCTGAAGTCTGCTTTTCTGTTTCTGTTTTGGTTTTTAAATCACATTTTTGCTCAGGAAATGAAGTTGATACAGAGGCAAGCTAAACTAATCTGTTTCTGGGTTTTCCATAGCTGATTTTTTTTTTCCCAGTGCATAAGGCTGAGATATGCGTCTGGGGAAAATTGGTTTCAGGCATCTTTCTCACAATAAACAAAATGGGCAATTAACCTGCTCATCAGTGCAAACCGAGCAGTTCCAATGATGCACTCGACTGTTCTTCATGGATTTATCTGTGCAAATTGACCTCACTTTGGTGGTGAAATTCATTTCTCTGCTAATTTTCTGTGTCTGAAGCTTCATTAACTTGATGCGCTTCCACATAGTAAAAATCTGGACACCCCACAAAAATTGCACCGCCTTCGCCACTGCCTTTCGTAATACTTACCCAGCTCTATTGCGACGAAACACCTGTCATATTAGGAGCTGCTCAGCCAGTGCTGCTAGCATTAGACCAAAAAAAAAAAATGTAGCAGAGCTGGATGGACTGCAGACTCTTGCTTTCAAACATTCAACATGACAAGTAGCATCTTTCAGATTAAAACTATTCTCAGCCTGCAATCGTCTGTGCAAAGTCCTTCCTTAGCCATCTTCCTCCTGATGTTACAGGGCATATCATTTGTAATGATTTACACCCAGAGCCGGTTCCATGAGAGGAGGCCCTGGAGGCGCTAAAGCAGCCCACAGAGAGAGTCTACATTCTGCTGAAGAATAGATTGGTGCTCAGATCGCTGGGACAGCCTCACGCTCCAAACCCATCACTTTTAATCAGAGGCCGTCCGGGGAATCACATGGCAGGTGCTTCAGCACTGTGGTGGATCGTAACAGCAAATCGACACACCGGGGGCAGCTTACCAATCACAGGAGGCTACAGTTAGTGAGTGAGTGTGCATGTAGCATATCTGCTACCCCCCAGTATAATCCTTTAGGCCATTACCACCTGACCTCTGTGAAAATGAGACAGACTACAGCCTCAAGTGTCATGACATTCCTGCAAAAGATGTTATAGATCTCAATTTTAATTCATCTTCAGCGTACACAGCTCACATTATTTGTGGTGAAAATATATTGGTACAATTGGTGCCGAGTAGAAAGTCAGTGCATTTCTTTAGTGGTTACATTTCTGTGTAGTATATGATTTTCATACTGACTGTAAAGACACTCCTTTAACCACTGCCGTGTATTTACAGAAGGCCAGTCTGTGGCTGTCTACACATTCTGTACAAGTGTTGACGATGAGGAGAGGGCAGGAAGACAAGCTCAAAAAGACGTGATGCTGATGTTTTCATTTCTATAATCCCAGCTGTATCGCTAGCTCTGTATCTACACACTCATCGCTTCTCCTTCTTACTGTTGACAGATTTGCCCGAAACATAGAGGATCATCGCATCGCTATCATAATATGTAACAAGTCCGCTGGCGCTATCAGGATATTCGGTGGATGGGCGAAGAGGCATATCTATGAGTAAAATAAAATCCAACTTTGGTGCTTGAGCACAGAGATAATAATAAGTATGAATATTGGATTTCTTGCTTCGCACGAAATATGTATTGAAACCTTGTTGATTTAATTGCAAGAAAAAAATCCGATGTGTGTGACTTTGCAGATTGTTATGGTGCGTTTCTCCATGTTGGCTTGGAGCAAAGAGAAAAGGCAAACGCAGGCACCCAGCCACATAGAAATCCTTGTTAGTTTTAGGTTGGATCTTTTCTAGCCGTGCAATATTTAATGGAGCGTAACTAAAGCCTAAAATTTGAGAGGCATGTGAAAAGAGAAAAATTGTTACAAATTGAGAGCTTTGTGTGCAAAAAGCAGCAGAAAGAAACATAATATATCTGATTGCTTTTCCCAAAAGTTGGATGCATATTTTCATCTATTAAAAATATTGCACTTAGTTTTCAGGCTCGCCCCTCCGCCCACCTTTTTTTAGGAAGTTAGGAAGAATTGCAGCTGTTGCTTAGACCTTCTGTTGTGTGTTACATCACTGAATATTAACTACTTGAAGCCATTTTTCAGAAATTATCTATGAAGACAGCAGAGGATGAGGGTTAATGTCTTAGAGCCGACATCAGCGAGCATTCATCTCAGTGAGAGACACTCTTATTTCCACTACTTGCAATGCTGTTGATCTAAAGCTGCCCTTGACCCTAAACCTCTTTTGATGAAAGAAAAGAAAGGGTAATATGTCTCAAAAGAGAGCAACTCCAACACCTGCCCACATTCATCTTCAAAAAAAAATCCAAGTATGCCGAATTTAAAGCAATAGAGTTTGTCTCCAGTCAAGTCCTATTTTGCTTTCACACAAATACAGTGCAACAAATCTGGCCTTGTTGAGTTATTATAGCATCTAAAGCATATTGAACCCAAATTTATTATTTGTGCCTGTTTGCATGCACACGTTGTGGCAAAACATTATCTGACAGCTCATGATGTCACTCGGGGCTGCTCGCAACCTATGATTAGCATAAATTATAGCACGTAATATAACCCTCCTTTGGCTAGCATAAATCATACGATGTGAGCCATTAGTCATGTTAATAGTGTCAGCGTTGTTCTTGTCTGGCTCGATCACACAATCCTCTCTTTTTCCTCTGCATCTGAAATGACAATGACCGAAACGTCGCCTCGCCTCAACTCTTTTGGACATTTACTATTGCCACCTATTGCCCTGCAGGAGACAATGTACCAGGCAGTCCAAATAATACACAATTGCTTCTCCCGCCGTGTCGTTGTGGAAACATGCTTCAGCGACTCCTGTTAAACTGAACAAATTACAGGAAATTACACCACCGTTAGCTCGGGCCTGTTATACTTTGATTGCGACGAGAGGCAGAGCCTGTCCTGTTAGAGCCTGCCATGCCAAGAGACGCATTATGTCTGCTCACTTGTCTGACCTTTTGCTTGCAGCCACTGTAAAGCCGTATTTAAGGCTATGAATTATCTGTTATCTGTCAATGCATTTGACAAGAGAAATCACAAAATTTCTGTTCAATACAATGCAGGGCGTGTCATTCATGTGGGGGGGGGAAAGGTAATCTTGCTATGAAGTGTATTTCATGTGTAAGTCAGTTTCAGTAAGAGCTCATTTAACTTCCTACCAGATCCAATATATTTGTTTTCTTTGGGTAAAATTGTTCTTAAGTCTTCTTTATTTAAAAAATTACATTTTTGGGAGGAGCCTGTGTGTGTGTGTGTTTAATCTTCAAATTAACTTAAAACTGGATTGAGCAAAAAATGCTTTAAAATACTTAAAATATGACATTTGATTACCTTTTACAGATATTTGCAGCTGTAAAAATGTGGAAACCCACGTGATAAGTTTAGGATGAAATAGACGTTTACATGCAGGGACTTGAGCAGAATAATAACACAAACTTTGACTCTGTAGTTCAAAAGACAATGAAAATCATCATCATCTTGCTATAAAATACTCAGTATCAATTAAAATGCATTCTGACAGTTTGTTAATTAACTGCATGAGACACGGGGGTGAAAATGGGATGTTAGTGAGCATGGCTCGGTGTGGAAACTTTGAATTCAGCGATGATGTCAGGTGTTTCCAAAGTGTTAACAAAGATCCCACCAAGAGAGAAGAGAGAGAGAGTGACGGGAGGCTCTGGGAAGAGAGCCTCCAGGTAATCTGGATACTAGTGTTATCTCGCCACCTGCCACATATGACAGCTGCAAAGCCCTGAACACTTCACTTTTAGGCAGACGTTACCTTTCAACGCATCATCAGTTTCATAATCCCCTTACATGGTCAGAGCGCCAACTTCTGTGCTGGCTCCTGACACCTGCCACGCACCTCCGTATGCCTGATAGCTGATAGGGATTGAGAAGGATAATACCACAAAGCACATTGGACTCAGTGTAATTACCATTCTCTTGACTGGTTTTAACACCTTATACTTCGTACGACAATGGTAGCTGTGCTTGTAAAACTGCTCAGCTTAAGGAGGCATGGCGTGTTGTTGTTAAATTAATACTTCAAAGTTCTACTTTTAGGTTTTTTTCTGCTTTCATCTCAGGAAGACGTAATCTAAATGTTTCTCTCTCTGAGCTCCTTTTCTGTGAGCATGCGACAACCCCAGTTTTACATTTTCTCCTCTTCAAATCCGCGCCGTGAATGATAGGAGCGTTTTATTCCAAAATGTTTTTGCTTGATTTGCTCAAAAGCACGTCCGCTAAATTTGACAGAGCAAAATGTTTCTGTTCTCCGAGCAGATTGCGCCGTGGCTGATTTCACAGAAACAGGGCTCTTTGAAGAAGAAACAAGAGTTGGAAAGACGTTGCTTCCTTTTTCCTCTGAGTAGCTGTGAAGACAGGTACTTCACAAGAAATATACAAAGACAGAGGGGAGCTGACAGTGCTTTGTTATGGCTGAAAATGACATGCTGAAAAAGAAAAGGGGGCTCAAAGCTTGGAGGCAGAGGAGGAAATGCAAAACTGAGAATAATCAGAAGGGAGATTTATTGTACTTATTCTATAGCTGTCACACTTTTCCTTTAACAGAAAGGCAATACAGTTTTAATTAAAGAGGTCAATCATTTCTCAGAGCTTTGACATGAAATGTGATTGCCTTCTCCAAGAACCACACAGACGGTAATTAACAACTTCTTATGTCAGAGTTTTCAGGAAATTTGAAAATATTTAAAGAAGAAACATCGCCTGTTAAGTCACGATTTCGTGTGATTGCAGTGTGGTAGCTGGTAGACGTAGTGTTAATGTAAATATTTGACTAATTAAAAGAAAAAGTGGCACCGTGGCATCATACTCCATCCCCTCTCTGGATGCGGGCAAAATTTCTTCTTCTCTCCATAAATTGATTGCGACATTTAGTTTTGTTGCAGCACGGCAGTAAAGAGCAATACAAACAACAGTCTTCAAAACACTGGCGCTGTGCATCAGTGAGTGCTGGATGCTTCTGACACTGCAGAGAGGTAATGACAATGCTATAAGGTAGCAGAGCCTCTAGATCTAACACCGCCTCGGGCTGCACATCGCCCATAAAAATTCATAGCTGTGGACCAAGATCAGGAAACTCAACATCATATTAAACATAATGTTTCCTGCACCACTAGAGAGGCTCTGCACTTCATCCTAAACAGTTCACATCCCACGAGCAGCTAGCGAGAAAATAGCCGTGCAGCTTATAATTGTTTGACTAAAGTCTTTAATGGGCCATACCGTGGCGTGATTAGGCTTATTGTCAAAGCAAAGGGCAATTGTGTCATAGCTATCAATCATTTGGAGCTTCTTTCTCTTCATTTCAAGACCTTTATCATGGATTTATTGCCGGTACAAACACAATTATGACTGATGATTGGGAAAGGAGCAGGCTGCGGGGCTCAATACAGTCAGAAGAACCTGTAGTGGCTGCGAGCTACATTTGAGGGATTTCACTCGGAGAAGCGACAACCTTTTCTTCAGAGGTCTGAGACAACATACAAGCTGAGGACTGAAAATGCCACGGACAGTATTGTTTATGAGGGATTATCTAGTCAGGCCTCCTGGCTAGAAAGATTGTGACCCCAATATGAGCACAGATACAGATCAGCTCCATGTAAGCTCCAAAATGATTCCTGGAAGGCAACGCATGCATACAAGGCCCCTTCACTCTGTCAATCCAATGTTTAATCACTTCCACAGAAATTTCTACTGGTCTGCCAGACGTGTTCTCTCATATTTTTTTTCTCTCTCCACCCAATTTCTCTGGTGGGGTTTTGAAGACTTAAGTTCCACTCTTTTTTTTTCTCCCTTTCTTACAAGGCAAATCCTGGGAGAGGTTGATGTGAAGACCAGGCAGAGCAGGGATGTGAAGAATATAAACACATTTTTTTTTTTTTTATTGTCCAGAGGGAAAGGGAGGTGCAGGGGGTTGGGCGGTGGGGTCTGTAAAAGAGACGAGGACCTTATCACAGCCCAGCAGCTCTGTAATTCGCCGCCATGATAAAGTGGCAGCGCGGAAAACCTTACAAGGCTGGCACAATCCAAAGACGGATTAGGTTTTTCTGACATAAGCTTCCTGAAAAACTAATCAATCAGCCCATGCAGTATTATCAGAAGCGTGAGATTAAAGAGCTGCTCCTAATCCCCCCACTGTACATTTTATTACACTTCCCAGTGTTAGTTGCCTTTAAATATACAATAAATAAATAATAAAACCAAACCTAATTGAGCATGGGGAAGGGGAAAAGGGTTAAAGAGCCCTTAGAGATGGATTTTATGTAGAATTTGTGTTTTGTTATGAAGACAGGGATAAAACTGTTGTCCTTGCCAGAACCCTTTCTGCCTTTGAATAGAGCATCACTGTCTCACTCTACCACTGCAGAGAGGGGGGGGGGGGACACAACTAGGGGGAAAATCCTCTGGCAGAATTTTACAGCAATATTTGTGTCTAAAATATCTGATTGTTTGTAACAAAGACTTTTTTAAATATTCGCCTGACCAAATAAGTAAACACATGTTTTTAAATAAATTATTAACTGTAGAAAATTAATGCTAAATCCTTTGGGAAATGACTCGTAATCCCTTAAATCACTGCACATCAAAGTTGCAGGGATGAACTCCAAGCCTGGCGTGATCTGGAGTACAAGACGCATTCAGCTTACTAGTAACCAGCTAAGCTTCGTCTCGCTAGTGCGTCACACCCATCTTTTAAGACGTTCTTGTCTTCCGCGCTCAGTTCAACCCTGGGTGGTGTTTTCGGTAACGAAAAAGGCAGCAATACATCTAACGCTGCGACTGATCCTCTTGGCATGGGCCATATAGATGCTCTGTTGTGACATAATATTACCAGAGGAGCTCTCACCCTGGCAAAAAGACATAAAGGCGTAATAGACTTTGTCAACGTCTCCTAACACTTAATCCCAAGCAGAGTTGAAAACCCCACTTTCCCTGCGTGCAGTCTCTGGTATAGACGTAGGGCAGGACGGGCTGAGATGGCAGAGAGCACGGCTCTCAAATATGTTTCATCTTCATCTACATTGTTCTGCTGTCATTGCACAGAGGATAACTGCAGCAGATGTCAGGGGGAAGAATGGATTCTCCCAGGATGGCTTTGACCCTCTTATTTGTCCCTGGGGCATGGCACAGATGCTGGGTCCAGGGTTACATTTTCACCGCTTGATTCATGTTCTAAGCGCTTTTTAATTGAATGTGCATGTGACGAGCGATGGGAAGAAAAGTGTGATTGTATCTGGGGGTCTTTGAGGATTTGGACCACTTTTTCAAACTCTGGATTTTTACTTAAAACAAGAAGCTTAAAAATTTCATATCAAGGGGTTTAAGGTCCTGCGTGCAATCCTCTATCACAGAATGCTTCTCGGGTTCAAAATCTGGCCTTGCGCTGATGGGCATTATCCTTGTGCATCTTTTCAGTGGTTCATACACTAACAAAAAAGAAATCTTATTCATACATCATGATGTATTGCAGCACTTATTCCATTCCTTTACTGAGGGTCAGATATTTGGGATTTTTTTGAACCTAAGAAGGTAGGGTAATATTGATAACGGCCACTACATCCCCAGTCAGACATTGGTGAATCTGTTGGGAGGGAAGCTACTGAGGCATACAAAGAGAGCCTCTCCAGGGAGGCAGTCTGTCTCTCTCTGGAGGCACAGCTCCCAGAAGGCACAGGGCTGATTACAACCACAGCCAAAGCAGACAGCACTTTGCTGCTGCAGCTGCACAGTTGAAGGCTATCTTTAAAGAGGTCCTCTTTGAGGATGGCACAGATGTGAAGAACTTCTTCGATCCCATGGCATTTTCGGTGCAAGTTTGATCATGGCAAGAATCCATAAAGCAAGGATGAAAACGCTAATACCCTCGCTGTATTCAACTATCTATAGGGGACAACATCACGATATGATGGGGGTGGGGAAAGGGCAGGAAAGGCCTTTATACTCCCCAAAAGCTCATGAACTTTCTTCCGAGTGCTTGCTGCATTAAAACCTGAACTAGACTACAGAAAGATTACGTCTAGAAGCTTAACACAATCATTCTCTGGTAAATACTAAATAATTTTCTTTGGATTAACAGGGACATCACCGTTATCATCAAGCTTTTAAAATCCCTGGGTTTTTCAATTTCCATCTATTGTTCTCAGTTGTCTTGAAAGGGGAAAAAGTAATAATAAAAAAAGAACTCTGGCCACAATTTGAGAGCAAAGACACTTAAAACAGGTTAGGGGTTCAACACAGACGTCTAATGATTCCAGTGATCACCAAAGGTGCACCTGAAGGGATGAAGAGGCAGGTTGCATTTTCAGATGAGCTGTGATTGAGAGAAGCAACACACCCAAGGACATAATACTGAATATAAACCCTGAAAGAAAAGAATATTTAAACTTTGCAAACCAGCACAAAAATTAATAGCATATTTTATAAAATATCGTCAGTAGATTTTTTTTTTTACCTCGGTAATTCTGTGTCTCTATTTAGAATATTACCTAATTGTTCATTCTAACCTATTACCTTTTGCAACACTCTGCTTGTAATGTAAAATTTCCATAGCTGAGAAAGCTGATGGTCTTACAAAAAGCCACAATATCAAATAGAAATAATAAACTCAGATGCTTTTATGGTAATTAACTGCATATTGTAGAATACATGATGCGCATTAAAGCAAAGCTGGAGTCTTTCCAGGATTACTAAATGCATTATGTTTGCATTATGTTATTCATTGTGTTTGTTTTTACCATATTTTTCAGTGGCTACAGAAAAGAAAGAAATGATGCCATTTCTAAGGGTATTAAATTATTTACTATTTTATGGATTTAAAAAAAAAACACATGAAAAGTATTTCACTGAATAGTGTGCGAGCCCTGATAACATAAAACAATTAAGCTTATCCCTGTAAGACTGAATGAGGAGTTCTGCTCGGCAAATGAATTTGCTCCTGATGACTGTGCCAAATAAAATTTCATGCCAGGAAATTATTCAGTTTGGCACAATGTGGAGATAGACAAGTCTTGCACAGCTGCGTGATAAGGATCCACATAAAAGACAGGCCAACAAAACAAATATAAGCAAAAGAAGTTTAAACCATTACCTAGAGTGAAGAAATAATTATCTCGTAAGAGTCCTACAGCATAATAAAAATGCTTCATCTCTACTTTTTCGCAGTCGGAGACATGCTTCTGCATAATTAGCCTCTTTTCATTCACTCATCTCACTCCTCACCTGGTGCAGGAGGAAAAACAACAAGAATGTTTGCAGAGGACTCATCTTCAACGACTTGTCGACTTATTCAAGATGAGCGGGGATTAAATCCTCTCTGGAAGATTTGGAGAGGTGAAGACGCTCATGGCACTGAAACATCGCTATGATCACCTGCAAGAAAGAGAGAGGGGGAGAGAGAGAGAGAGAGAAAAGTGGAAATATTTACGTCGTTAAATCATTTAAAACGTCTCTTTTTAATTTGGAAAGACATCAAAGATGGGGGCAGTGAATTATTCAAGAAATATACTAAACTTTTCCTTACCGTTTCGTAAAGGCAATACCTCACTTATTTCGGTAAGGCGGCTGGGATCATCCTCTCTCAGTCCACGTTCAGCAAAGAGACCTAAAATCCTCTCAAAACGTCTCTCAGGATGTCGAGGTACTTTCCCCGGAGCAGCTGGGACTCTTTGGCTCGTCTGTAGTAGTGAAGCGCCTACATTAAGCAGTTCAGCTGTAACAACGCTCCTCTAAGTTTAGAATCCAGGCAAAGCGAAATAAACTGTGGACTATATTTTCCCTTACTCAATCCGGAGCAATGTTGGTCTTAAGTTGTCAGTATGCGCAGTAAAACACAGCCAAGCGTGCCCGTATCCCAGTGCCAGGACTGCAGTCAGACAGACAATAGTCAGCTCGCTGTCTTCGCTTTTAGGCTCTGCTTGATTTCAGTGCGCAAAATCCTCTTCTGCGCGTCTGGAGACTCCAAGGTCGGCGCGCATCCGTTCAGAGACTCAGACCTAAAGATGTACCTTAGAAGTCTTACTCTCTCCATCTAAGAGACAAGTAAAAGCTTGATGTCACCGTTGTCCGGTTTTGTTCATCATAGCGCGCACGTGTTTAACCCCTTAACGTTTAGATGCTTAATCGCAGAGAACAGTTATGCCGTGATTTTAGTTGGAAGTTTTGTGTGATGACTCGAATGCCTACATGTCCAGTTATATAAGAGTGCATGCAAGCCGTGTTTAGCAGAATGTATAGAAAAGCCTTTAAAATCGTTGCATGTATTAAACCCATCTTGCAAACGCAAGATGTGTGGACATTCCTGTTCGCATCGTGCAGCTAAAAGCACAGCAACCAGAGACACTTATTCTTCTGGAAACTCAGCTGATGCTGCAATCCTGACCACAAAGTGCAGGCAACAAAAGGTCAACCGCTGTGCAAGTACAGAGGGGTGATAAATGAAAACACACAACAAAAAGTTTCTTAGGCGTTGAGCCATCACATGATGCCAAAACATCTTTGGCACTGAATGTACACATCTCCAAAAACTCCACTGGAGGGATGAAACAACCTTTTTCTAAAAGATGTTTTAAAGATGGCGGTGGAGTGGAAAGGAGCGTTGGGTGTGTTTCGATCGGTCGATTTTAAAGTCCACAGCTTACACATTGCAGATCATTTTCATATCAATCTAACCGCTTGTTGACCCTCATCTGGAAGAGACCACTCCCACCAGAGTAGAAATCTTTCATTAGAGAATAAAAAGGTAATCGCTCATGATAACTTTGTATTGATTAACAGTGATTTTCTGTAAAAGCACAAATGGAACCAGACCGCAGAGCAAAATCCTTCAACTGTTAAATAGAGCTGCGGAGTGTCCTCCTCACTGCTGGGGCCCCGTGGCTGTGCAAGCAGATTTTCTACAGTGACTAGTACTGGTGTAGCGATTCTTAAGAATTTGGCGCCATCATGTGGTTAAAGCGAAAAATGTCGCTTTCCAGAAAAGGCTGCAGCAGCAGAGTAGAGGTGAAATTAGTTTGTACTAAAAGCATCAGTTTGTATCTTTTCATTTCAACTAGCGAATATTTGAATTTATTTACATTTCTATGTAAACATGAATGCGTGACAATTATTTTGGCAAGAGAAGGTTTGTGCTTGAGAAGTTAAAGTCCAAATATGAAGGTGAAAGAATGAAACCCAGTAAGAGCAGATCAGCACAATATGTTGCTGAGTAAGCCATCAAGGCAGTATCAGATCAGTGTGATTGTATCACCTTATATTACTTTCTTTTCTATCCCACAAACAGACTTTATGCATGCATACACACTCACACTGTGTTTTAGTCGTGCTATAGGCTAAATCTTATTTAGTCGTGTACAAATGAGCTGGATTTTTGTCAAAAAAAAATCCTTACATTAAAATGAAACATTGTACACTGAATACCTGGTGTCAGGTGTATTACAAATAATTAAATCATAGAGTTAAGTGACCTCTTCATATGACAACACATCCTTTTACTGTCTCTCATTGAAGGGAGAAACTGAAAGAGATAAACCAAAGGAAAACAATTAAGAACAGTGACTGCACTGATTTAATACTTTTCCTATATCAAACTTTGCACTTTAGAGCCACCAGCATTTGATTTGAAATGTTTCAATACAGGCAATCCTCTCTTTTTCAGGAAAACAGTGTAAACAGTGCCCCCTCAATCTTTACTTCACATGTCCACAAATACTTTTAATGGTGTGCTGGCTGCGCACGTGCAGGTTTAACTGCCATGAGGTGGATCAAACGTCACTCTCCTGAACATTAAACTCATATCAGTTTTCCTGCTACCTTTCATAACACCTGGATTTCAGCCATCGGGACTCTAAAACTTCTAAAAGTTCCCTCATAAGAATTTGTAACTAATTAAGTCTTTCACTCAGTGGCAATGTTGCAACCACACTGTCTAATCAACAAGGGTGTAAAGCAGGTCAATATGTTTGAGTAAATGTTAAAAAGTTATCAACAAAATGATAACACACGAAAGGGCAAGCTTATACTTTAAATTCTGAGGTTAGTAAGGGAATCATTTTGAACAGACACCTGTTTATATTAGTAGCATTCACCTGTTAAATGAACATTTCCAGAGCTTTCAGCTTCCAGGCTCCTCTTCTGTGGAACCTGCTCCCAGTTTAGATTCAGGAGACAGACTCCCTCTCTAAGTTTGAGACCAGGCTTAAAACCCTCCTTTTTAAGTTTATGGTCAGGGCTGGTGACCCTAAATCCTCCCTTAGTTATGCTGCAATGGGTCTAGGCTGAGTGTTTCTTCTTCACTCACATTGTTTCATTCACTATGTGTTTGTACACCACTCTGCATTTAATCATTAGTTATTATTAATCTCTGGCTGTCTTCCACAACGTGTCTTTGTCCTAATCAGAGGATGGTGCTTTGGTAAAGAGGCAGCAAACCGACAGAAAACTTCAACTTGGAGGGTGTTTCAATGATTTGGCACCATGCCATCTAGGTGAACAGCAGAATCAACTTCACAGTTTTGTCAGTCAGCATGATATCAACACAGCCTTTTTGTTTTTTCTGTTTGTTTGTTTGTTGATTGTTATGCATGTGTCTTATTTGCTAAAATGCCACATGGCATAATGTGGTCAAGGTCAGGAACTATAACATAGTCCCGTTTGTATGATGTTTTATTACACTGTCACAATTGTTTATTGTTTTATGAGTGTTTATCTGTGAGCACGGACAGTGTGTTGCGTGCCGAGGCTTTCTTGTCGCAATAGCATCTAGCCTTTTTAGATTTTCAAAAACAACAACCCTTTCACACATTAAACAGACTTTACCCTGCCGGCTCCTCAGTATAGCCATTGTATTTCCAATTATATAAAAGTACTCAGGTTACTGCTCAGTAAATCCACACATGCAAGGAAATGGATGTCATGTGTCTTGCATCCTGGATGCTCTATGCAGGTTCTATACTCACATAAAAAGTATTTCCAGTAGTGAAAATACATCTGGCACAGACAATGTCCCTTTTTTTTTGCTACTAGTGAGAAAGTGAATCTTTCCAACTTTGGTTCTTTTGTGAAAATGTCTCTGTCAGTCCATTCCCAGTGTCAAAGGGCCGGTGTTCTGTATCAGGGTGACAATTCCTCACCCTGTTTTCAGAAAACAAAAAGTCTTTGGATAAGAGAAAATATGTGAGACCACAGTGGCAGACTTCCCAACAGTTTACAAAAATATTCTAGTTCCAGTTACAATAGGGCTGGTAATTAATAGTCATTCAAGTTCAAGGAAGGTGAGGAGAGTAGTCACACCTCAAGAGTCCTTTACAAGTATAAATATCTGCTCTTCAAGTGTCAGTAATCTTGAAACTGCCAGGTTTCTACATTTTGTCTTCTAACCATGTCTGAAGGCTAAAACATATTTTTTCTTTAGAGCCACAGAGGACTATGGAATGAAAAGCCTGCTGTCTAAGTTTCAGTATAGATAACAGATAATGCCACAAAAATGTCATTTTATGAAAAACTGAAGATTTGTCTGCCAATGATGAGAGTTGATTTTTGTTGCTTTTTTCTTGCACAGTAATTTTACACTTCACTTCAGTAGCTGCTAACTTGTAATTGTTTCAGCATGTCCTATTGCAAAAGAGTTGAAATGCAGTTCATGTGAAAGGTCAATGACATCATTATTCAGACTTTAGGACGATAAGCCTTGTTCACTGTAGTGTAAGTCAAACGTTCCCACTGTTAAGTTGGCTGTTGTGCAGAGAAAATGTCTAAAGTGTTTTGACTGTTGATGGATGGATGGATGGATGGATGGATGGATGGATGGATGGATGGATGGATGGATGGATGGATGGATGGATGG
>NW_005187564.1:745411-750659 GCF_000239375.1 Pundamilia nyererei
GGATGGATGGATGGATGGATGGATGGATGGATGGATGGATGGATGGATGGATGGATGGATGGATGGATGGATGGATGGATGGATAGGGTGCCATTGTTGTTTTTGCTGAATCTACAATCCTGATTAGTTAGTTACTTACAGAAATTTATTTTTTAAGACAAAGCGATGTTTACACAAAGGTAAAATTCCACATAACTGTTCTAGTATGTGTGGGTTTACGTGCCACCACTCTCACTTGTAGGTTATAGGTAAACTGGAATAAAGGGCAGGCTCTCATTATGTAGATAGTTTCCTGTTATTTAAGGAACATAAAGCACACACAAAGCAAATAAGGACCTTTGCTCTTATTGATATCAGTATATGCTTTGCCACCATGACTTGCAACTCCTACTGACTGCTAGAGTTTGACATTTAACCCATTAATGTTCAACAGTAAAATTTCATGGATTAATTTAAAGTGACTAAAACGCTTGCTCAGCTGAACAAATATGTAGAGGCTAGACTGAAGTAGTTTTTTTTTACAACATCCTTTTTGTTACTTATTCAAAGAAACACACGTGCAAACAGACACACGCATGCATGCAAACAGTCAGGAACAAAGTATTGTTCAGTTTTTCTTGTTCACTCAGGAATAAAGTAAACCAGGCTTTATGGACCACAAAGAACACAACCACAATTATTTGATGTCTTATTATAGATGGATAATTATGGGAGCCTGCACCTCTTGTAACTAACAACTAAAATGAGATACAATACAAAAAAGGCTGCAAATCGAACTGCAGTTATATCACGAGCAAGGATTTCACTGGATTTAACAGATTTGGATTTAAGGCGTGCAATGAAATGAATACCACATATAGTCTTGTATTTTTATCAGTCAAACACAAATACATGATTTTGTCACATAGTGCAGCCACATGTTGTGTCAGTACCCACTGGAAATTTTGTGTTTAAACCCCTAACAAGAAAACAAAAACACACAGAAACAGTTTTCAGTCATTTATGATCGAACAAACAATAATCATTTTTAAAAAGCCTTCAGACTAAATGACTGCAACTTAAAAGTTCTCCAAACAGGGTGCCTACATTCTGGATTGGAACTGGTTTCTACTAAAGAAATTATTTATTTAAAGATGGTCAACAATGTGGCCAGTAGGGAACCCCTCCAACCCGCTAAGACCTCCTCCCTTTCCTTTTAACCCCTTCTTTTTTATGTAATAGCAAAATCACTGCACGGAAAGTTATAAAAGTATGTGTGTAACCCTGAATCGATTCATAATTTCCTTGTGAAAACTGCAGACACAGCGAGCCACAGCGCATTCCAGGACATGGGAATTTGTTGCTTTGACTTTATTCCAGATATTGTACTCTTGTTCTCTATAAATCTTACCGCTCTAACAAATTTTTAGCACTATGGTTATTCAAATCAGCCTCAAGCAAGTTGTAACCAAAGGTAAAATTCCTTACATATGTTGTTTCTTTGATAATATCAAACCCCTCCAAGAAGAAGGGTGTTGGTGTCCTATTACACTTGGCTTCGCACGCCATCAGTCTCATTACAATGGCTCAAGGTTGCGTGTCTGGAGGAGAGAGAAAAAAAGAACTCCCTTTAGCCCACATGTGCCGGGGGGGGGTTTTTTTCAGGGGGAGGGGAGAAGGAACATCCAAAGTAAATAAAGATGACTCCGCTCAAACTGGCAGGCATTACATGCAGTGTGTATGTGACTTTCTGATCTTACTAGAGTTTGGCGGTGGATACGATTATAATTGCTGTTAAATGCACCTGCCATACAGGTTAGCATGATAAATGTGTTGAGTGTAAGCGGACTTCACAGGACACAAAAGAATGATTAACAGGAGATGGAACTGTGCATGCTAGACTTCCCCCACTTCCCTCCCATAGGAATCCCTTCTCCGCCTGTCTTCCTGTTGTGTAATAGGCCAAGCCCAAATGCAGCCTGAACTTCCTGCAGAATTTAAGCACACACACACCCCCTCCACTAGCCCAAATACATAAAGCCTCCACTACGTCTCACACCAAACCAGCTTGCAGTACAGAGAGGAGGCAATGAGCAACGGGGTGTGGTTTCCTACTCTGGGGCTGCTGGCCATGCTATGCTGCTTCAGCATGGGGCCAGTTCAAGGGGGGAAGGTGCTGGTTGTGCCTGTGGATGGAAGCCACTGGCTCAGCATGAAAATATTGGTGAAGGAACTCATCCGCAGGGGCCATGAAGTCGTAGTGCTGGTGCCAGAAAGCAGCCTGTTGATCCAAGGCTCAGAGAGCTTCAGGACAGAGATTTACAAAGTGCCTTACACCAAAGCTGAACTGGATGGATCTTTCAACATCTTCCAGAATGAAGTCTTCCTCAAACCCGCAGAATTTGAAGATTTGATAGTGAATTTGAGGCGACTGGTCAACTTTACTTCACTCCAGGTGAAAGGTTGTGAGAGTTTGCTGGACAATAAGCCTTTGATGAATCGACTGAGGGAGCAGGGTTTTGATCTTGTGCTTACAGACCCCTTCCTTCCTTGCGGGTCTGTCCTGGCTCATATGTTTTCCATTCCAGCTGTTTATTTCCTTCGTGGGCTTCCATGTGAGCTGGATATGAAGGCTAACAAGTGTCCTTCTCCTCCTTCCTATGTTCCAGTGTTTTTCTCTGGAAATAGAAACTCGATGACTTTCCCAGAGAGAGTAAAAAACTTTGTAATGTATGGTGTGCAGTCCTACATTTGCACAATACTCTATCCTCACTTTGATGATCTAGTCAGCAGGTATATAGGAGAGATTTCAACTTATCAAGAACTTGTCAGCCACGGGGCTATCTGGCTTCTCAGATATGACTTTACCTTTGAATGGCCCAGACCTCTCATGCCAAACATGGTGTTAATTGGAGGGATCAACTGTGCAAAGAGGGCTCCCCTGCCAGCGGTGAGTATGTGAATATATGAACGCAAGTGTAAACAAGCACATGTCACGTCTGGATGTAATCAAGCCAAATCACATATGCTCAGAGCTTACTGAAAAGCAGAGAATCAGCAGTCATTAGTTTTATATGGAAGAGGAGGTCAGAAACTTTTCTAACAACAACTAACATGAACTGCTTAGTGAAGTGATCATTCGCATTAATGCTTGCTAAAGGGTTCTGGGACTACAAGAGATCTGTTAGTTTCAAAAATAGAGATGCAAATTATTTTTGACAGTTTTACCAAGAAATGAGTTATGATACTGAGGCACAACTGGTTTTTCTGCTCTTCTGGAAAACAAAGAAACATTAGAAAATAAATGCAGATTCCCGAACAGTGGCCAGAATAGTCTAGGAAGAGAAGTGAGAGGCAGTGTTATGTCAACAGAGATCAAAAGCTGTACAGAACCAAACGGTTTGTTTATACACAAACAAGGAGGCTACAATACACAAACTGGTAATCAAATGAATTCTTTTTAGTATATTTTAAAATAATGCATAAAAGCTGTTGGAAAAATGTCTTTGTTTTAGATTTTTTGTCTGTTTTTTTCCTCCCCTCTCTGCAGGACTTGGAAGACTTTGTGAATGGCTCAGGAGATGACGGCTTCATTGTGTTTAGCATGGGTTCAGTGGTGTCCACCATGCCTGAAGAGAAAGCAAAGCACTTCTTAGACGCTTTTCGAAAAATACCTCAAAGGGTAATGATAACCTGAGTAGCTCACTGTACATCAATGGAATCGATTCACTTTTTTATACTTCTGTTTAGGATAAAGCTGGTTAATACACAGGATTCAGCCACACGAGCCACACAAACATTTACACAATACCCAGAGATTTTCACACTGTGCAATGAGGCCAAATGTCTAATCGGATTAAAGTGCAGGACTTTGTCCTCTGCCTTGCCTTGCTCTAAACATACAAAACCCTCCATTTATTACTTATGTACTCTGCACAATGAACAGAGATGGTTTTATTTGTGTTTCAGGTTGTGTGGAGATACACTGGTGCACTACCTGATGATATACCCAACAATGTCAGAGTTATGAAGTGGTTACCTCAAAATGATCTCCTAGGTATGCATAGTTAAGTGAGAAAATTATGCTGCTGTAATATCACACCTTACAAGCTAAAAACATATGACACTGAGATGAAATTATCTACATGTGATTCATGGTTGATTTGACCTGTAACCGAGTTTGTGTCTGTGCTCCCTAGCCCATGCCAAGGCTAAAGTCTTCATCACTCATGGAGGCTCCCATGGTATCTATGAAGGTATCTGTAATGGTGTGCCCATGTTGATGTTTCCACTTTTTGGAGACCAGGGAGACAACGTGAATCACTTGTTGGGCCGTGGCGCTGCTTTGAAACTCAGTATATACGACGTGACAACTGAACAGCTACTGGGTGCGCTAAAGAAACTTATCTATGACAAAAGGTGAGGAAACTGGTTATTGAATTAAAATGCACTGAAGAATGCAAAAAAAATGGTGTTGAAAATACTGTGATTAACATATTTATTGGACCCACATCATAAAAACAAGACTAAAAATGACTAAATTTATATTTTTTATCGAGTTGGCACACTGGAAATTAATCAAGCATAACCTTCGACCACTAAAACTACTTTTCCTGTTAAGGAACGCAAGTTAATAACTTTAAACCTACGTGGACGTGCTTGGTGAATGAATCAGTAACTGGAAAACATTAAACCTTTAACAAAATATTACCTGTCCTCAGGTACAAAGCAAAGATGATGGAGCTTTCAGCGATACACCTAGACCGTCCCACTAAGCCTGTGGACCTAGCTGCGTTTTGGACCGAGTTTGTCATGAGACACAAAGGAGCTTCGCATCTCAGAGTGGGCGCTCATGATTTGAACTGGTTCCAGTACCACAGCTTGGATGTGCTGTCGTTTTTTGCCGTCATTCTCATAACAGTTGTGTGGATGACAGTGAAATGCTGCCGATTTTGTATCCGCAAGTGTTGCAGGAAAGGAACTGCAAAAAGAAAATGTGAATAGCATTTATATTCATTTGCATTCTTTAATTTTTACATATTCAGTGACAAAGCTAATGGTTGAAACACTGCACTGAACTTTCAGCTGGATGTATTGTACGAGTGTTTTATGTGTGAAATCTAAGCCAAGGTGCTATTACCAGTGTTGGGTAAGTTACTTTAAAATAGTAACTTAGTTACATTACTAGTTACTGCTATCAAAAGTAACTCAGTTATTTCAAGTTGCTTGTTACTTTCAAAGTAACTAGTTACTAGGGAAAGTAACTTTG
>NW_005187564.1:751751-759158 GCF_000239375.1 Pundamilia nyererei
CTAGCTGAAGTACGGGGCAAACTGTGTTCCTTTTCACCTCAATACGAAACGAAAATATTACGAAACGCTCTCTGAATACGGAACAATTCGGGATGGTTGGCAACTCTAATAATTAACCTTATGAACAAAATAAAGTTTAACATCAGTAACATCATAGCACCCACCCAGCTGTATAGAAACTCCGTCATGCTAGCTAGTACGCAGCTTAATGTAACTGACTGTAAAAAGTCAGCACAACGAAAATAAACTCCACCTAAACTTGGTTTATATCTGACCCAGATAGACTGCAGGTCATAACTTCTTACCTGAAGTTCAGTTCACCTGACACTCGGACCGGCGGCCGCTTCGGGTCTCTCCTCCTCCTGCCTCCCCTTTACCTTATCCACCTGCTGCCCTCCACCACTTGCTAATATTACTGAATCTGTGGAAGCTCCGCGATAGCCTCCACACGAAGTAACAAATAACGAGCCTATCTAAATCCCAGTAACGTGTTCCTGATTTTGGCATAATAACTAGTTACCGTGCTCGTTACCACAATAATAACGTAGTTACTGTAACGCATTACTTAATAACGCGTTAGTCCCAACACTGGTTATTACTGACTTTAAGAAGTGAAATATAATGATGAATGACATAATTCCAGGCAAATAAATGATGCTTTTAAACAACTTATGTGCGGATTTAATTGTAATATTTCTGAAAATTTGAGAATGTTGTACATGGAACAATACTTTGAAGACTGAGGGACCCTTCATCAGTCATCAGTCATTCATCGGGATTGTTGAGTGATTGGATTACTAGTGCACTAAATGGCTGAAATTCTGTTCCTTGTTAGTAAGCAGAATCCCAACAACTAACAAGACAACATTTCTAGTGTTATTTACACTACGTATTTGTTAACTGGCATCTTTCCCAGAGAAATAACTCATATAAAAACTGAACTTATCCACTTGTTTAACAGAACAGCTGACTGAAAGAGCCTTTTTTACTCTCCATATCAACATCTTGTAAGATTATTTCAAAAATAAACCATAAAACCTGGAGTTTTTACCTTTGAAAGGCAAACATATACTTTAGTTTTCAAGAATGTACCAAAGAGGCTGTGGCCACAAGTGGTCGCTGAGTGTTGCTCACTGTTAGGTGCAAACCAGTGTGACAGTAACCTCATCTTTAAACCACGATAATGAGAGTGCCCGCTGTTTTCACTCTGACTCCATCTCTTTGATTATAACTCAGGAGCCAAAAGATGTGTTAAGAATGCAACACTGGCTCTACAGCGCAGTCCTGCCAAGAAGTTTTCAGGTGTGTGAACGAGGAAGAGAATGTAAAACCTTAGAAACTAATCATGACACAAATATCAATATTAATGAGGACATTCAGGCTTGTTGGGACATGTGCTTTTGACAAGTCAAATTATTCAGTTTCTGTTTATCTTGGAAAAAATGTATGGCTTTACCACCTGTGTAATTGGTGTATGACTTAATTTCTTTACTTGTACAGACAAATCTGAATGAACACAGAGCGATGTAGTTTAGTAAGTGAAACTAGTATTTTAGTAATTCCCCTGTAATTAACTGGAATTTCAATGTGATTATATTTACCTACATGTATTTAAAGGTGGGTAGACTAGAATAAAGGTTGTAACAAGTCAGTTTTTTTGACAGGAAACAAAGAAACTATACTAGAAATTTAAAAAATGTTTTAAAATAATATTCAAAATTCAACTGGTGTGTAACTAATTTTAAACACAGCATAAGGTTTTCTTTTACATAACCTAAGGACTAATTTTAAGTATTGCATAAATTCAGGTATTTTGCAGGAAAGGAAACAGATGATCAAATGATGCTGTAATTTTAAGCAGTGCATTATTTCATGTTAATTTGGAAGAAAAACAAACTATATTTTCCCATCTTGCATTTTGAGTAAGCTGCACTTTTTGTTGTATCAGGTCCTGCATGTGCAACAAAGTTTTTAACACCCTGACACCAAAGTTTCCGTTGTGGCAGTTGGAAGCCTGACAGCAAAAGTAGTTAAGGGGCTTTGCAAGCCAAACTTTTCAGCTTTTGCTTCAGTGCCATCATGATCTACTGCATCACATGCATCTTTCTACAAGTCTCCCTCACAGGTAAGATAAGGTCATTTTTGAAAGACAAGTGAATAAAGCATATTCCTTTATTTTATATAATTATAAGGTCATGAGCAAGAAATGGGCATGATTTTGATATAATCAGTATATTGATTCTACATTCTTTTCTTATGTAAGGGGCTGCTGAGAGCAGTATAATTGGTGGCAGAGAAGCAAAGCCCCATTCCAGACCTTACATGGCATCGCTCCAGTATCAAGAACACCATTCATGTGGTGGGATGTTAATCCGAGAGGACTTTGTTCATTGCATTCATGGCTTCTCAATCATATGCAAACATTTGAGGTCAGTTTTCCCCCTGTGAAACCAGTCATCTGCATAGAACGTCTGAAAAAGATCTCCTTAATCTCATTCCTTAGACAACTTAATTCATATATTTAAAAGATACTTCCATTTAGCAAAATAATTATAACACTGTGATACGCGTACATACCAAGAACGAAACAAATGTGTTCTAAGAAGACTAGAAGATACACATTCATTTGAACAGGCAGGTATTTTGGTTTATGCAGTTCTGGGGAAAAGAGTAGCACTTCAGGCACAAATCAAAGGTGTTTAATCAGGTCTGACAGTTTCATGTATGGAACGCGAAAGTGAAAACAACACAAGGATCCTGACAAATGTGTGCTTTTTACTATGTTTTAGTTTATACTACCACTAGATGTTGCCAAAGTCACCAATTTTTAAACGTATACCAATGGGCCACAAACTGTGGAGTGGCCTCCTCTGGTGGAGCAAAGAGCTACTGCTGGGGTGTTCGTTACCAATACATTCATTGAGTTATTTTAGGAAATTAATGAAAAACTGCAGTAAATATATTTTAGAATTGAAAGCATCAATTTGATTAAAGAGCTCCCAAACACTGTGGATTAACCAGTTTATAGAAACATAAACCTTACACTTTGTGGTGGTCTAATGAAAGTAGTAAACTAGTTAAAGAGCATATTTTTAAATCTGCAACATCTGTCTCTCAGTCACTGCATGGTCCAACCACACTCTCTTATGCTGGTTGGTTAGGCCTCTATTCTGGCCAATGTGGACAAGTACACTGTGTGCTTGGCTGAATACTCTGCTGTTCTCTGTACTGTATTGTAGAGGTTTCCTGTGGATATGTTTTGTACTCAGGATCAGATCTGTTTCAGTTTTCAAGAAAACCGAGACACTGTTTAGACAAGTGAGTGTTGCTCACAAATCAACACTTACCTCATCCTTAAACTATGAGGTGAGAGTGCCCACTGGTTTCACTCTAACTCCGCCCTTTTGATTATGAGTCAGAAGGTGTGTTAAAAAGCAAACCTGGATCTACAGTCAGTGACATTTACACTTGTAGGACCATGTGCTGTTAAAAAGATAAACAGTTCTGTTTCTGTTTTGTTTGTTTTTTTCGGGAAAACCTTTGTGGCTAACTGGTGCATGGCTTTTTACCCATACAGACAAATCTATATTTATACATACAGCTATTTAGTTTAAAAAATAAAACTAATGTTTTAAGTAGTGCTCTTAGTTTTCGGTTTATCCAACTTACTCTTTGCAAATATTAGTTTGAATGAAATGTTATCAGTGTCAGCGTTTTCATTGCCTATCATCTTTGTTATTGTGGTGATCACACAGCAACTATAATCACATTTCACTCTGTGGTAGCCTCTGCTTGCTGCGATCATGTGGCTTTTGCTAGGTTGGTTAGCCCATCTGACTGCTTTCTATATATTGGGATCGTGTAAAACCCCTTAACCGCTGTAGTATTATATCCTGTTCTTCAGGAAGCAGCTTGAAAGTGTAAACAAAGTTTCTGTATTTTACAGCATGTGCAGTAAAAAAAAAAACAAGTGTAGATCGAGCCGTGCTAGATTTCCCACTAATTCCCTGATGTTACAACAAGTAATATTTGGCATAATGTCTAATTAAATGTGAGTTATTGGCTTTGTTAGATCATTTTGAACTCGTGTATTTAAAATAAAACATAGGTGTTTTGTACTAGAGCAAGAGTGTTTTGAAGCTTTTACGAGTTAATGAAATGAGGACGGGCTGCCAGAGGGGATCATCTGCTGTGATTATTAAATTTATGTTTCTGTGAAATTTGTCAGTGACACCCTCAATTATGATGAGAGATTGAACACATCTGAGAGAACATAGAGAGTAAATCAAACATCGAAATTTGTTCAGCTGCACAGATTCAAAGGCAAAATGAGAACGTAAACTTCTAACCTTTTGTTGTGTAAGGCAATGAATGTACTGTTCAACTACGTTTACAGCATTTAGTCAACAAGTTCATGTCCTTATAGAGAATGCTGTAAAGACACCCACCAAACTGGGCTTTAAATAATAAGTTATTATTAAATAATAAGTTCAGAAAAACATGTGCACTGTATGTGCACATGTGATGAAACAAAAGAAAAAGAAAGAAAGAAAAAAGGAAGTAATGTGTGTATAGGGTTCATAGTGAGAGGTGTGAATATCTTTGTACACACCGTGGTTACTATGACGATAATACACGCTTTCCATTTCACGATTTACCACCAACCTTCACCATCTTCCTTTAAAATAAATGTGATCGACAGAAAAAAAAAGGAACTTTCATCAGAGCATAAATTGGAATTATCCTCTCATAGAGGTGTGTGATTTTTAGAGAGGACAACCACAAAACGTAGGATTTTGAATTGAATTAATCTGAATTGCATAAAACCACATGAAGGTGCAAACACACATACAGTATAGAAAAACAATAAATCATTGACAATTTGACAACGTTCGATGCTATCTTGCTTGAGAAGATGGCTACAGACGATTTTTTTAATATGTTTTTTCACAGTTGTGTTTCACATGTAAAGCAGTGAGCAGGGTGTGATATCAACTCCTGTCTGTGCAACAACGTTTTTGACACCTGCCCACAGCGTTTCCGTTGTGGCAGTTGGAAGGCAGACAGCAAAAAGGGTTAGGGGGGCTTTGAAAGCCAAACCTTTCAGCTTTTGCTTCAGTGCCATCATGATCTGCTGCATCATATTCATCTTTCTACAAGTCTCCCTCACAGGTAAGATTTTTGGAAGAGATATAACTAAAGCATCTCACTTTTCCTTTTTAAGGTCATAAACAAGAAATGGGCATGATTTTGATATAATCAGTGTATTGATTTTACCTTCTTTTCTCTCGTGAGGGGCTGCTGAGAGCGGTATAGTTGGTGGCAGGGAGGCAAAACCGCATTCCAGACCTTACATGGCATCAATCCAGTATCAAGCCCAACATTCATGTGGTGGGATACTAATCCGGGAGGACTTTGTTCTAACGGCAGCACACTGCAAGTGAGTGCAGGGGCATTTCTTTTGTTTTGGGTTTCTTTGTAAATCAAGAACTAAAGAAAAAAAGTCCTAAAAATTGGTATTTATGTAACAATTACCCCCCAAAAAGTTAAGGATTTTATCTATTCAAAATATATCACTACTGAGTTATGTTATAAACACAGTTTAACACACATGTTGTAGGTCTCCACTAAGATCCAGCGGCACGTCACTTTCAGACTCACCTATCTATTCAGCAACACATTGTGTCCTATGACACAGGCATTTTAACCCCAGAAAATAAAAACCACACACACACAGATGTCGGTCTAAGTCTTTCATAATACTGTAAAGATGATTTCTCAGCCCAAATTTGTAGAGTCGTGAGCTTTGTAAGACAAATGGATGCAAACTACACTGATCAAATATCCACCACAGCATAACAGTCAAGAACTCGGGTTTTTCCTTGAATTTGTCACCTGTTCAGTATTTAAGCATATTGTAACCTGGCTGAAGAAAATTTGCTGTTATGAGTGTTTCATGGCTGTACTTTATAAACCTTTATTTTTATGTATAATCAGTGTAACTGTATGAGATTTCAGGACATAAAAATGTTACCTTTTTTCAGACATGACAACAGCGGTCCTTGCACAGTGGTGCTTGGAGCACATGACATTAGCAAGAAAGAGAAAAGTCAACAACGCATCAAAGTGGCCAAGTACTACCGTCATCCAAAATTCAACGGGAAATACGATTATGACATCATGTTGCTTAAGGTAAAGCTAATAGGCCATCAAATTTCATTTTAAAGCATTTTTGTGCAGTGTACCTATTCACAGTTAAAGCTTTGTTATGCAATTTCACACTTGTGCTAGGTAGCAGGTGTGAGTGTGTGTTAATTGCTGACCTTTATATATAGAAGAAACTCCCCTTTCAATAACACGTTGCTGTCTTTCACAGTTAGAAAAGAATGCCACACTGAATAAGTATGTGAAGACCACCGGACTACCTAAGAAGAATGGGAAAATACCTGCCAATATTAAATGTTATGTGGCTGGCTGGGGTCGGACTGGAAAAAATATGCCCGCCTCAAATGTTCTAAAGGAAGCCACAGAGAAGATGCAATTCAGCAATGAGTGCAAAAGTATTTGGCAAGCATATTTTAATTCTAATCAAATGATATGCACCAAGTTTACCAAGAAGGATGGAGGAGTTTGCCAGGTAATCAAATGTTAAAGGCAACCAGTACACCATTATTAATATTCAGAAAAACTAGTTTTTGTTCTTTATTCATAACAAGAAAAATGCAATGTTTTTAAAGACGACTTAATCAAGTCTCTCTGCTCTTTTTTTTTTATAGGGCGATTCTGGTGGACCACTTATTTGCAACAAGATGTCTCAAGGTTTAACAGCTTTTACTTTGGCAGATGATTGTAATAATCCAAAATATCCTCATGTCTACACTAAAATTAATTTCTTCATTCCCTGGATCAAGGAAAAAATGAAAGAATAGAGGAATGTTGCATGAGCCACTAGTGAGTGGAGAAGTGGGCTTTTTTCATTTACTGATTAAACAATTTGGTTGAATGGTCTTTGTATTAAAAAGGAATTCAAAAGTTGAAATGTGTATGTCAAGCATTTGGATAAACACACCTGATTACACGCAGATATTGTGTAATAAACTTTAAACTATACCTTTTCATTTTCTGAACTTTTCTTTATTCGCCTTTTCAATTTTGATTTCTAACTTTTAGGAACTTTTTATTTACTTTCATTACTTAATGTTTAAGCCAATGAAGCGTGAGACTGTGGTCTGATCACACCATAGTTCACAGTCATTGCATTCGTGGCTTCGCAATAAAAGTGAAAACCTTTGAAGCTGAACGGTTTTCCTTCTGTGAAACTAGTCTTCAACACAGAAGTTCTAAAACGTTGCCCTTAAACATTCTGTTCCTCTGTTTGATTCTGTTACATGTATTACATGTTTAAAA
>NW_005187564.1:759867-783089 GCF_000239375.1 Pundamilia nyererei
CATATAAATTTAAAGTCACATATTTAGGGTTTTTTTTCTGAGTGTCTGACACTGTGCCCACTGTGTGTGCAGATGATGGTTGAAGCTGAAGTGATTTACCTGCTCAGCTTTTAGAAGAAAAAAAAAACACAGAAGCAGAATTTGCCCTTTCCAAGAACCACCACTAAACACCTGAACTTCCAGGCAAGTTTGTGCAATTGTATCATGAGTGTTCATACAGGAAGCTGCACAAACGCACTACAGTCGCTGAGGGAGAGAGAGAGAGAGCGATGTGTCATTAACACTGATTTCAATATCAATTTATTTATTCATTGCCAAATCACAACAATAGTCACCACAAGGCACTGCAGCCCTCTGCTTACTCAGAGAGAGGTTTAAATCAGAGCAAGAATAAGTGACAGTATGGGCTAGATGTACTAACACATTGCAAACTTTGTGAAACAAAAAAAACACAAAAAAGTAATGTCAGTATTTACTAAAAATCAACAAAACTCAAAATGAATCAACAAAATGTCTTCAACATACGGTGGCTTCAGTTGCAGGAATTGCTCAGTCCATGTAATGGAGTTCACAGCTCTGACAGTGTGTGAGATATAGATCACAAAAACGCATACGTGCATATGTTGTGCCCTCAAACTGGAGATGAATGAAGATGCATGCAGCTCTCGACTTCTGTATAGAGTGTCAGCTACAATAGACACAACCAAACCCGTATTCTCTCTGCAATGATAAACTCTGTCTCAGAACCACAATTTCCAAACAAAGTTACTGTTATTTTCTGTATTAGCTGATGAGAAGACTTCAGGCAGTGCACAACATGAACTGTGACATAAAGTAAATACATCTAATTAAATCACATATTTTAGCTGACACTGCCTTACCACAGTAATTAAATAATACTTTAGTTCTGTATGTCTTTCAGTAGTTAACTTAAATATACAGACAGTGGCAGAAAAAACATCATTCAACATGGTGGGACAGTATTAAAAGCTAGCTTACACAGCTGAAACAGTCCACCATTCACCTCCCTTACAATGAATAATGATGATGGAGTAAAAAAGTTTGTAGAGTTTTGTGCATGGCAGTTACCTTAAACAGGGGAAATAGCGAGGGGAGATGAATGACTACATTTCTGTGTACTGTAGTCCCAACCAAAGGCAGTACCAATGGATCTACACACAGTCAACCCAGGCACAATTCTCACCACTCCCTTTTCATTCCTACTGCATATTCCATACAGCAACACATTCAAAACTACAATTAAGTCAATCAAAAAACATAAGGAATAAAAATGTACAACCCTAAAAGGAATCAAATTTCTGATCCACCAAACGCCAAACATTCCCCCACGAAATCAGCAAACCCATTTTTTTTCAATCACACATTTCCCATCATCAAAACATGATGTCCAATTGTTACTTCTTACAGTCCTACATTGGACTCTGTCAGTTACTGAAGTTTGTCTCCATTATAACGATTCTCTGCTAGACTGCCACTGTAGGCCTATATTTAACGTACACGTTCCATATTAATTTACTTCATTTTCTGTTCACAATTACAATGCTGCACCTGTCCTGCTAGAAAATTATCTTAAATTACCATCTCTTATTTTTTGACCGTGCTTGAAATTGCATTGCCTTTGGCAGACTGAGTATGTCATATTGAATTGACTGCATCTGTGTTTAGAAAACCAACGACCGAACTAACCACACCTGTAAGCAGTAATTTGTGGATTTTGCTCCCATTTTTGCCTCAATTAATAACTCTTGCAGAAAAAATTCAAAAACGTTTAACACTAGAATGGTAAAATAATCGAATCAGGCCCCAAAACTACAGAAAAACATACACCGGTACCAGAATTTAATGATATCTAAAGATTCAAAGCGTTGCATTTTTAGAATAATGAAACCAAAACTGAGCATCCCAGTATCGATCAAGGCCCGTCTGCAGTGTACTCTAAACCTGATTGTGCTGATGGTGGTGGAGGCTTTGCTACAGGTGGTACCGGACTCCTCATCAGTGTTTATTCACTCATAGCTGGATGTTTGATCTCTTTTATTTAACATTAAGCTGTGTTTTTTTCTTCTTTTGGGTGGTTTGTGCAGCTGTGGCTTAATGCTGCTTCTGTTTCTTAATGTGAATATATAGTATGAGTGAAGATGAGACTAAAATGACTTTAAGCTTTTAAAACTCAACTAAATATATTTTTAAATTATGTTTTTAAAGCAGCTACAGGTACTCTGATTGCAATCTGATTACACTGCACATTAAGCCTGATTGCTGACATATTGTTGCTGACATACTCAAATCAGTCTCAGTGGGTTGACCGACAACCTGATCCACCAAAAGGCATATATCATAGGCTCTACTATAAACTGTGTCTGGATTGGAGTCTGCTTGCACAGAACCAGAAGTGTATTGCTATGTGTTTAATTAGCGCATCCGTCACGCACACACGCGCGTGCATGTTTGAGGTGTAATTTCCGCCTCTCTTTAACTTTGATGCCATCTCGCTCCTTCATCTGCTCTCTGGTGAATGAAATCCATATGGGGTAAGACTGTCAATCTAATGCACTTGATCTTTCCGAGTCCCACTAATAGCAGCCTCTTTGAAAGAGACTTGCATACAACCGATCTGCGAAAAGAAAGAAAAAGAAACCGCGCAAAAGTGATCTGTGATGTTGCAGAGCTGTCACTCGCTCCCTCACAGTCTCTCACTGTGTGCTTATTTCTGAGCCACTAATCCACTCAAGTCAGGTAATCATTAAGATGTACTGACTGCATCTTTGCATGGAAATCAGTGCACCGTTAATAGATTGTTGTGGCTGTAAGAGATCCATCATCTGTGAGTAAAAGTGGGATTGGCTCATATTAGAAATGATTAAACTGGGAGACATTAAAGCAAATCTAAGGATATGTATCCACTAACAGTAGAAATAACAAAACCCTCTCTTTAAAGAAAAAAGGTTTGTAACATTTAATTGGGACATTTAAATTTTACTAAATACTCATTAAAACAACGTAATGCTCATAAACTGCTACAAAAACAGTTTTTATTTAATACACTGTATTCAGGGCAGATCCACCTTGGGGTCTGATGCTATCTGGGTAACTAATATCTTGATCCATCAGTAAACTGCGTGTGATCTATTTCTTCAGATTTTGAACTTTAGTTTCCGTGTCCTACATTTTATTCCTGTTTTGTTACAGCTAAATAATTTAGATGTAAACATCAAATGTAACATTTAGATTTCAGCCTATGTATTTACATTCTGCCCGACACCGATTGTGAAAAATGAAGGGGCCCTGCAGTGAAATGTAGAGTTGATCCTCCGAGTGTGCGCCTGTAGACTCAGCCTATAACCACCTGTTGAAGGTAACATGCTTGAAGGTAACAGAGGGGAAGAAACTGTTCTTATACCTCTCGCCATAAGAACAGTTTCTTCCCCTCTGCTGTTGGACTCATGAACAATAACCATATGACTGTTCCCACCACTAACACATGACCCTACGCTGTGTTCACTGCATCATTCCATGTTTGGCACTGATCACCACCTGCACTCATGTATATATCATGTATATATCTATCCACTTAGCACTTTTAATTCTTATTCTTATTTTTATATTTTTATGACAGTATGTTTGCACTGAAGCACCGCAGCAATTTCCTAATGTTGTAAACCTGCTCAACATCTGGCAATAAAACCCTTTCTGATTCTGATTCTGATTCTGATTCTAACATATGGAGCACCACAAGAGCCACGTGCATCAAGTAAAGACTTTTTTTGCTTAAATAATGAATTGTACAATAAGTTATGCATTTGTAAATTCATTTACAGATTCATTTATTTATTATTTTACTTATTCAAACGTTAATAAAGTTATTTATTATTTAATAATTGAATTTAAAATAAAAACACTATTTTTCGGTGTGTGTGGCTCTGTGGTCCTCCATAGATGAGGTCTTTATTTCAGAAACATGAGTCCCTGCTATGTCTTCTATTTAGTGTTTTCCCTTTATTTAGCTACATCATCAACTACAACAGCTGCAGGATCAGGAGTGCTGTCTTCCAATGGTGCAGGTTCATTGGCGCTCAGTTGTTGTAGGCTTTGTCCTGAACAGTCTCTCCCTGCAAGAAAAATGATTCATGTATTAACTTTCAACAGAGCAGCTGTGTACGGCATATGTGTGGATCTTTTTCCAATGGATCTCAACAGCGTAAAGGGTTGACACAGAGCAGAGACATCTGTGCCTGTGCTTAATTTCGTGTTCTGAGTTCCAATGGAGGAAAAGTGGTCTTCATGAAGTTATAGTTTGAGGTTACTTTACACCCTGAAATGTTTCTCTCTCACAAACTTTGTGTTGTAGCTTTCATTGGTAACTGCTTCAGAAGGTGAGCTAAAATGAAGAGATTGATACTAATTTTCCACAGCGGTTTAAACCTGGTGCATTCTCTCAAAGATGTTGCAAATTAAAGGAAGAAAAAAGCAAAATAAGTATGTACTCAGTTGTCCAGTTGTTGCTGCCAGTCACTAGTGTCAAATCGGTTGCAAAGAAATATACGGTGCCGCACAAAAAAAATCCTTGTGATTGCATGAAAAACACCAAATTGTCTGCAAGCATTGCAAATGTGTTTGTTTGTTTTTTTACTTTAAATGGAAACTGTCAGTTTCCAGTTTGTGTCAAACTTTACAGACTTTCATTAAAACTCGAAGAGTATTTGGGTAGTATTTGCAGATAAGTGGACGTCTTTCTTGCAAACTACAGGCAAGTGCAGCAACCTTATGGTGTAGCACTCTCTTTTTCATAGCAAATGCAAGCAACCACTCACCAGCCAATCAAGTAATAACACATTTTTACCCAGCAACCAGAGTTTGCTAAGGGGTCAGAGTCACTTTGTCATTTTCTAATGATGTATATAGTCATACATTTTACTCAGTACTGCTGTTACTGATCCTCCGCACAGTATTTGATGTAACCAATTTTTAAACATTTAATTACATAATTAATAATTACAAAGGAAAAGGAGCAAAATTTAAAAGTTTACAGACTTTTCATTTTTCGGCAGCCAATGGCGGCTCCTGCTCCGAGTATTACTGCAAGTATTACCGGTACTCCAAGAACAGCTCCCAAAGGCAGACTCCAGCCTTCATCTGTAAATCAGGAACAAGACACAGTTACAACAGTCAGTTGTGTTACTTTACCTACAACTTCAACACAAAATTAATCCTTAGTGCAAAAATCATCTAAATCTAAACAGCACTGTAAACTGAACTTTAGGTTAACTGCTCATGGGAATCTGTATGAATGAAACACAGAAAGCTTCCACGAACTGATGGGAATTGATGTGCATCTTGAATTCTCTTGCATGAAAATGGTAACGTTGTAAGCTACTGTAATTCAAATCAGGATTGTTGGGGGCCACACTTTTTTCAAAAAGTTACTTTAAGAACTTCTCTGGTTTGAAGAGATTAGTGTTAATATAATTATGAATTCATTCACTCAAATTGTATCTATAAAAGATTTGCTACTACTAAGTCTGCAATGGAGAATTAGGTTATTTTCTAGGCTTGTCAAGGCTTTTGGCTCGATGACATGAAATTACAGGGAAACAGACCTACAATTGATGTTATTCTGGGATGAGATGTATGTAATTCTGGCAGTTTCAAATTTCACAGTGCGTTTTTAAATTTACAGCAAAATTACATATATATTAAAAAAAAATTTTTGTCTGTGTTTAAGATGAACTGTGACTTAAGACTTAGAGTTCTGCCTCAGGAGTTGAACCTCAAGTTATTCTATGTTTTTGTCATTGTTGGTTGATTAATAAACACAGTGGTTTACATATCTATTTCAAACCTATGGATATGGATTCTGAATTTATTTGAAAAGTCAACTTCAGGCTGAAAAGCAAAAATGATCCTTGGAGTACCTGTAATTACGTCTTTAATTACACTCAATGTCTCCTTTGAAGTTGGGTTGTAAACGCTGCATGTAACTTTCTGTGATCCTCTGATGTTGGCAGTACTGGTAACTCTGTAGGTGCCGTCATCTTCCTTGTAGATCTCAAGGGTCTGGACATCAGGTGGTTCAAGTGTACGTTCATGTCCCTCGTGGTCCACGGAGATCCATGATAGCTCTGGTTCAGGAAAGCCCCCCTTTGTTGCACACATAGCCATCATATCTATGGTGTTGACCACAATATTTGGCATCTCAAAACGAGCTGGAAATGAGTCAGAGATTTTTCACATGTATAAATGTTAGAATTTTCATACAAATTTTAAGAAATCAGAGATCATTATTGTACAAATTAACAAAAACATAAACTAGTCACTAGTTTTATCCCTCAATCATCACTCAACTCAGTGAATAAATACATGCAGCACTCGAAATAATCATCACGAGCCACCTGTTTTATTATCCTTAAGATATGTGCCTGAACACTGCCTGAAGGGTTTCATCTTTTCAATCCCATTGGACATACAGTTTGCATTTCACATATTTAACAAATACTGATATTTGCATCCATGTTAATTAAGGTGAACTATACCTGCTACATGAACAGTGGTTTGGCAGAGCGTCCTGCTTTCTGGTATGTAAGCAACTTCGATGCTGAGCTGATCGTCTTTCAGCATCAGCGGATTGATGACAAGGGAGAAGTTGCCAGAGGCCAGTTGATCGCGGAAAATTGCAGTCCTGTTTTTAAATGACTCACTTTGGTGTTGAAATTCCTCTTGTCCTTTTGAAAAAACATGAAGAACGATGGAATTACTTTGCCAGTATATGGAGGTTTGCTCAGGAATGAACTTTTCGCTGAGGTTGTGATGGCACTGAAGGACCAGCAGTGCCCCTCTGGTTCCATTTGTTTCTGATGAAACTGGCACCAAGAACCAGAACAGCAGACCTGCAGGGAAACAGAGAGACATCCAGCTAAAAAAAAAAAAAATCAACATTCCAGACAGTAGAGCTCTGAATCTCGTAAAATGCCACTTTCTGACCTGTGGAACGTAGTACTTTATTGTACTTTATACAGTAAATTGAGACTAAAAGAAGTCCATTTAAATTCACTCAATTCAGACGTCATAACCTGAAGACTTGTTTAAGCCTAACTAATCAGCTGGTAAAATGGAAAAAAAATGCAAGTTATAATGCAATAAAAGTTACGTCCAAATGGGACTGGTGCTGCTCCGTTTACTGCTCGGTATGTAAGTACAAGTATTTTAAAATTAGTCTTAAAATACATCAGGAGCCTGTGTAAAGAGTTCAAAATAGGAGATAAGTTTGGCGTGTAGAGCAAGGGTTCCCCACAGAGAGCCTGCACGAAGCCGTTTTTTTCTTGGACTCAGGCAGGGCAAGGGAATCTGCCAGTAGCCCTTGGTCAAATCCAACATCAAGAAAAAGTGAGCAGTGCCTAACTGGTCAGGGAGCTTGTTGACCCAGGGCATGGAATAAGTGTCAAACTGTGAAACTTGATTCACCTTAGGGTAGTCAACACAAAACTATATAGAGCCATCTTTCTTCACAAAAAGAACTATGGGGCTACACCACGTTGCTTTACTCCCATTTTTAGCATTTCAGCCAATTCCCTCTGAACAATTTGCCACTTATGCTCAAGTAACCAATAGGGTGTGTATCAAAATAGTGCTCATAAGACTATCATTAGACTCGCAGATATCGGAGTCATTATTTGGTCATGAGACTAGTATAGCTGAGCAGGGTGGAGAACAAATCTGCAAAACACCGCTACTCTGCTACTCTGCTCTCTGGGGCTGAGTGAGATGGTTGCCACAATGGCGGGAGGCAGGAATCGTGGAATTATGCACCGCCAGCCCCAACTCATCTCTCACCGTCACCAGGCTCACCAGAGAAGCGGTTTCAGCCTCTCTTCATGCTTTTAAGAGTTTGAGGTGATATATTTGTGTGGCTCCTCCCCTGTCTGACAGTATGATGTTATAGTCAACGCCACCACGTGACCACAACGAGACCTTACCAATTGGCAAGTAACTTTGAGCTAAAAGAAAGGAATAATACAAGCACTTTGTGGCGATCCCAACTGCATTTATCCTCGTGAATGAACTTATGAATCATGGGCTTTTAAGTCTTGTTCAGTGTCTACCACCCGTCAGTCTGAGGGTGGTAGACACTGGTCCAAACAGATTTAATGCCCAATAATTCATACAGCTCCTTTAGTGTGCAAGACATGAACCATGTACCCTGGTCAGTCAGTATATCTTTCAGGATGAAGAATGGGAGATGACCTGAAACAGTGCTTGTGCAACACTCTTTGCAGAAACGGTGCGCAGCCTCACTGCTTTGGGATATCAGATTACGTGATCCACCAGAACTAATACAAAGCGATATCTTTGTGAGGACTCTGGTAAAATGGCCTGATGAGGTCAACACCAAAGACTTTAAATGGGACCTACATTAATGGTAATAGGCACAAAGAAGCTTTTGCAATCACAGGCTGGTTAACCAGCTGGTAGCGGAGTGGGCCTACTTGTAGACCCACTCTATGAACGGTTTGAGCACGATGTGGTTGAGCAGCCGAGCCTCACCCTACGCAGCTGCCAACTGTGCAGTTTTCCAGCTCCCCTGCTCTGCCCTTCAGCCAGTTTATTTTAAGCTTTAATTCAACCAGATTATTCTTTTCCTCAGTAGGAAAACAGCTTAGACTTCACACAATGGAGCTAACTGCTAGACCACGTCACCTTTTGTTTTTTTAACCCTCCACATGCACACACAGTTAGATGCATAGAGCAACCTTCAGGTTCAGGATCTCACTTCCAAGGCAACACTTCAACTTTTAGGCTGACAAATGACAGCCACTATTTTGTTGGCTTACGTGGTCATCAGACAAAAAGAGTTCTCCCACGACACTCGAACTACTTTCACGTCTCACGCAACATTTTTATCGCTGAATGTAACAACTAACAAGACAGCTGATGAGATTAGTAAATAATGATATTATAAACTGGATTAATAGAAAGAGCAGATTTCATAAGCACAAAGTTCACCATGCTAAAAGAAGTACATATACGCACACTTTGCTTCACATACATTTTTGCAGTGTCTTGAAGGCATATAACAAATTTTCAGACATACCAAACAACGTGGAGAAACAACTCATTTCCATTTATAGTAAAAGGAACGTCCTTTTGTCAGCAGCAGGATGATATGTACAGAATGACAAAACAGGAAGGAAGCGTTTGAGCATGTGCAAATGTAGTTTCAACTACATAAGGGGAAAAAAACGTTAAAAAACAGAAAAACATTTTCTTTTATTAATTAATTACTTATTAATTAATTTAATTTTTTGGCTCTCATTCTCGTTATGACTGAAGGATACTGTAAATGATACCTGTATGTGTTAATAATGTAGATGATTTTCTCCATACTGCTCCACAGGTCACTCAAAATAAAATATTAAAGCAGATAAATCAAAACATGCTTCAATTCTGGGCTCATGTCTTATTTTGACTTTTTTGTTTCACTGACAGTAGCCTGAAAAGCAGACAATAAATACCTGAATTAAAAAATAAATAAATAAATGCTCTTATGATTAACACAGTATAAAGAATAAAAGTATCCCAATTAGATGAATATTATATATTTTTTATATATGGTTTATAGATAGAAAAAATTAAGGTTTTAGGAAGAGAATCAAGCTCACTTCTTATGGAGAAAAAAAATGAAACTATGTGGTTCAAATGACCAACATAAATGCAATAAAAATATTTTTAAAGGATACCCAGGACCAGAATAACCCCCCCCCCCACTCCCCTACCTGATGATTGGAGTTTGAAGCCGAAAAAATTAGATGAAATATTCCTTGAAGACCCTGACAAGAGAATAGATAGCTCCCGTGCAGACTTCTGAATATGTGTAAATATGTTTCTTTCTGTAAGAAAGAATCAGACCCACACTGCGTAAACAACCTCAGCCCTCGCTGTCTGAAAGGCAGAGCCGCAGACTGCGCAAGAGGGGCATCTGCAGCTTCGTGATGTAAATCTGGACCCGATCCAAAGTGCATTAATACTCTGCAGCATTTAGGTCTACATTACAGAATACAAAACGTTAGTCTTGTGTCTTCTGCTTGTTATTTAGCTTCACTTCCTTTTGAGTTATGTTACATCGCTTTTGTACCCACTGCTACCTTTCGCCTCATTATCTTCAAAGCCTAAATTGTCTGACAAAGCCTGTCCCGTGACGATTTTATACTGAGAAGACTGAAATTTGGCCCACATTATGCACCACTATGTGGTGCAACTTGGTCCCTCAATAGCAAACAAATCAGGACCTACTTACTGTAGCTTGCAGTGGCAGATATCATGTAGTCCAGGGCTGGAAAAGTACAAAAACCTAGCCTAGCACCCAGTCTATCTAAGGTGGAGCTGTGGCTCTATATGCTCATTCATGAATTGAAAAGGAAGCTCATAAATGATTAAAAACAAAAAGCTTTACAAGAATGCTTCATTTAACAGACCCACTGCTCTGCATTTGGATAGACTGTTGTGTTGTGACATTGTTTGTGTTTCTGTTCTCTAAACTGTGTAATACTTCTTCAATTCAAAGTAAAACCAGTGGGTCACATCAGGGGGACAGCAATCAAAACTTTGATCAGTTCCCCAATTTATTTTATTTTTTTTACTGTTTAAAAAGAGTTTGGTGGTTTTTCTGAGTAAAAGCCTCTACACACAAGAAACATAAAATCTGTGCAAATATATCGTCCACTAAAAATATTTTATGACTCACCTATTCTTGATGCAACCCAACACGAAATTACGTAGGAGGAATTTGCAACGTAAATTTTTTGAGGTTAAGCTAAATTTTTCCAGTGTTTCGGTTGCATGTAAACACATCTAACCAATCACATCATTGTCTGGTGGTGACACAGTCAAAGTGTTGAACATGGTGTTACATTTGATTGTTGTTGTGTCACAATCGGCTCTTGAAATTATTTCTCTGCCTCCTCAAGTATGGTCTCATTTCTCTGCTAACAAGAGTTCAACTGGCCCCACTGACATCCAGAAATATGCGCAAAAGCAATCGCAATAAAGCTTCAGCTCCTGGATCCCAACATGAAGTTCTGCATGCTGCTCCTTTCTCTTGAGAATGAGAGGAACAAAGAATTTCTGTTTGTTCCTTTTTTGGTTTAGTAAAATCAGGACTAGCTCATCATTGCTTGATGTCAACTCCTTTCTTTCACAGTGTGTTATTTGAGGATGAATTTTCTGCAAACACGTTCAGTGTGTATTTAGGTTACACAGCATGTTTGGATCCGTAAAATTCGGAATTACGTGACGTTTTTATGAAACGCTTCTGGTGTGTAAAGCCTTAGCAGGACAAAAACAGCTGTTTAGTAAATTCTGAAATTAGCTGCATTCTGCTTACATTATCAGAAAACTACTTAAATCAAGCTGTCTGACTGGTTCTTAATTACTTCTGAGATATCATTGCCATTTTATAATCAGTTACAAAGTTTTCCTTTTTGATGACTATGCCTGAGAAAACAAAGAGGAAAAAATTGAACTGCTTTCACTTCAACAAACTGAGTCTGCTTTATGTCCCAGACAGAAAGTCAGCAAGAATACATCTGTGGCAGAAAACAAAAACAAAAAAGGATCCATGGACCACAAACCTACTGTGCTTCACCAATATTTCTGGTAACTAACAACTGCAGCCAGCAGACAGTTGCAAAAAGGAGAATATATGTGCTGACGGTGATTCATTCTTGTAATACAGGCTTGAGAAATAAAGTTTACATTTTGGCATCATCATAAAGCAACACTGCTGACTTTCTTTGCTTTGCTGCCATGGTTTCTGGCTGCAAAACAAAGACAACTGAAGTACAAGTGCATTGTGGGTAAAATATAAAGGCTCCTATCCCCCTAAATACTCTGATGGCTGCTCAGAAACAATCAATTTAACACAAGGATCTTGCCGCGATTGCTAACCTGCCAATGATGTGCTTCCAAGGCCCTAATATGACCTAAAATAGTATTATATAACATACTATATATTAATATTAGTAGTTTCCATAACAGTAGTATACTATTTCACTTTGATTTTTATCATGATTAGTTATGATGATGGTGCAGGATGAAGATGTTCATATCTGACTGAAACACAAACAACAAACCAAAAACATCCCGTGAAGCTGACACTGACGCGTGGTTGTAAGCCAATCAAGTGCCAGCAGCTAAATCCATTTCGTCATATAGACATGATCAAAACAACCTGCTGATGTTCAAACTGAGCATTAGAATGGGGAGAAAAGGTGATTTATGTTAATTTTATGAACATGTCATGGTTGTTGCCAGGCAGAAACTGACAATCTACTATCATTTTCCAACACAAACATCTCTTGGGTTGTAAGAGAGCAAATATTCAATGAGTGGCAACAGTAACTCAAATGACCAACCACGATTACAACCAAGGGAATGCAGAAGAGTATGTCCAAATGCAAATGCAGAATCTTGATGCTGATGGGATACAGCAGCAGACGATAAAGCCAGGTGACACTCCTGTCAGCTAAGAACGGGAAACTGAGAGTACAGTTCACACAGGTTCAGTAAAACTAAACAACAGATGACTGGAAAAACAATATCTGGTCTGATGAGTTTCAATTTGTGCTGCAACATTCAGATGGTCAAGTCAGACTTTGATGTAGACAACATAAAAACGCAGACCCATTCTGCCTTTATCAGCGGTTCCTGCTAGTGGTGGACAAGTAATGGGGTGGGGAATATTTTCTTGGCACACCTTCAGCCCATTAGCACCAAATGAGCTTTAAACACTCCGCCTACCCTGAGTATTGTTGCTGATCATGTCCATCCCTTTCCATGGCTGCCCCAAACAAGATAACACCGCGAGTTAACGAACAAAAGATTCACATCATGGATGCAGTGCACACATTTGGTGCAATTGTGTGATGCTATCATGTATAATATCATATGAACTGAAATCTTTGACGAATATTTCCAGTATTTTGTTTAATGAAGAATTAAATTCTTAATGAAAAATGAGGTTCACACCGGACCTAGCAAGGTGTACTTAATAAAGTGGGCAGTGTGTGTACAGTGATTGAAGATACAAAAACAATGGAAACCAAAGATACTACCACAGAAAGCAGTGTAAATTAAACTGCCTGTATCAGATCAACAAGAAGATTACTGAACACAGAGCAAGCGAACAGACTGAGAAGAAGGCAAAAAATGATCAAAGTGAAGATCAAAGGAGCTAAACGTAAGAGAGACAAAACAACTTCAAAATCAATGAAGAAAAAAAGAGCAAATAGAGCAACAGGAAGTTGTGTGATTTTTTTTGATGCAACAGTTTTTCTATTTTCTCTAACCATGAGATATCCATTTGAGAATCTTACCTTTCGGCCCCTGTTGGTTTTCACACACACTGTTTCTATGTTAGGCGGGCAACGGAAAAACTGTCAGGTATCATCGTTGGATCTGTAAACATACGTGAGTCATGTTCTTCCTTTTCTATCATATTAAACTGATTTCATATCTGCATCTAATGGCAGGTGGTTCTCAATATTAAGGAAGTCATCTGAACGTCTTTGTCTGACAGAGAGTGGAAGCTTGTCGTGCAGAGCTGAACAGAGAATATCAGCTCACTCTTCTGTTTTATTTTCTAGCTCTCGATGTCGGAAAGGCTCAGATTATTGAGTCTCCTTAGAGTACACTTAGTTTAATATTCTGCTTTAATACTCTGACATGTTACCCAACTCTCACTTCCTCTTCAATGGCAACCAAAGCACGTAGGCTTCATGTAGTCACAGGGCACTGATAATGCAGATATTAGCTGCTCTCCGCAGCCGAGCTTTACTTCGGTATTATGAAGACTTTATTACTAGTCATTCTGGGGGGAAAGGCCCGATGAAGACTGTCGAGTCAAAAGAAGGCATCTTGTTAGTCTCCATTGCACATGACCTCATTTTTAGTGTCCGTGCTCACTAACACGTGTTTTACTCGCTGCTCTTTGACAAAAGGCTCACAAAAATGTTGATCCTATTTGTACTTTTTTTCAGTCTCACGATCGGTAAGCTATCACCTTTTTATAAGACCATTTTCATTCAAAGCTGTGTGCGTGTTTGTGTACATGATGGAACTGTACCGTTTGGCTTATCTGAGAAGAAATTTGTTTTAAAGATAAGAGTACTTGGTATTAGACTGTCACAGGATTTGAGGAAGTAGCAATCATTAACAGTTGTCTATTTTATTTTTTTTTTCCAGTTTCAGTGGGTAATGCAACACTGGTGTACGTTAACACCACTATCACCGACTCAGCAGTCCTCGAATGTAGTATACAAAATAAAAATATCACCGACTGGAGTAATGTTCGTTTTTATTGGCAAGATAACAGGGATTTTGTGTTGTATTCCTATAATGAAGGAAGAAAGATGGCTGAGCATGTAAATGACTACTATAAACACAGGGTCTCAGCCTTCCCTCAGGACATAATTAGAGGAAATATCAGCATCATAATCAAAAACCTGACTCTTGAAGATAACGAAAGGACTTTCTGGGCTTTTGCGGCAGTCTTGGACGGCAGCGTGATGAAGAAATACCACCTGGAACACACACAGATCTGCCAAGTAACTTTACAGATCGGTGGTAAGAAAGGTTTTCAGTCTTTTTCACAAAAATAAGAAAGAGAAGTTATATTGTCATATAAATAAGCATATAAATGTAGAATGTGTAGTTTCCTCCTTTCAGGCACTGCCAACAGTGACAATGCTAATATTTGCATTTAGTGATTGTAATGATTATTTATCGGTAATCAAGTGACAGCTAGGTTCAAATCATTTTGGACAAAGACACAGTTTGTGTATTTTTGCTCTGTGCACAACCACAGTGGGTTTTAAATCAAACAGTCAAGATGTGCTTGAAGTGCACAAGCTATTCAGGAATTATACATATTCACCTCATCCAGCCGAAGGACTGATGAGGTTATGCCATTCTGAAGAATCTGGCATGAAGAATCGCTACTCCTGTTAGAGTAATATTCACTTTCTTTATTCAAAAATTTTTAGAAAGATGGAAATGGTCTTCTGTCCCCTTCTCTCCTCAGTTCCTTATCAGAATCCCAGGCTAGATGTTAATATGAAAACAATGACTGCAGTGTGCACTACCCAAGGAGGATTTCCTGCCCCTGAGATACAATGGGTCCTCCTCTATACCAGCTCTCATCAATCAGTAGAGTCGAGGAACATCCAAACTACAACGATGCAGAATTATCACGACCGCCTTTACAGCTCCCGCAGCACCCTACTAATCCCTGCAGGTCCTCACGAGGCCGTGAGCTGTCTCATCCACAACCCGACTTTGAACACGACAATGAGGGCCACCGACACTTTCAGCAAAGGTATGTTTGGCGCCATCCAGTGGACTGAGAAAAGTTAAACTGGAGATAGAGGGGATCTCACTAATTTCACATGTAATCTACATGCCAGTACAGTCACTCGAGGTTGCACAACATAATATTTGTGGTAGTGGTTTTTATTTTATAGAATTTAATAAAATGGACAGTAAAAACCATATATCAATTTTTTTAGCGGTCAGATATTTTGTATTTTCCAACTCTGATCACTTTTTCTGTTTAATAATTAAATGCAAAAGAATTTGATGAATGAAAGAATGAATAATTATCACATCAATGTCAAAACACTTTTCTTCCAGCGGAAGTAGCGGAGGTGTTTGAAGCCAGAACTATGAGTCCACTTATTGTAGCTCATTATTCTCTTCCAGTGTTAAAGCTTGGCCATCTTTCAACTTGCATGACAATGACTGTTCATTTAAAAGTATCTGAGGTGTATCAAAAAGAATCATTTTAATTCAAAAGGCTATATTTTTTGCATCCCAAACGTATAAATGTGTCCCCCGTCACAGACACAGAAAACCTGTCCCCTTGATGTTACACCCTGTGTAACGCCCATTTTAATCTATTTGGTGCTGAAAACAAATTACAAACAAACTATTAAGAGAGGAGGGAGTTTGCAGCTGTTATGAAGCTGAGCGGTTTCATAATCACCACTTTTGTTTTTGCAAACTAGACATGGTGAGCTCATATGCAGAAAGCTGTTAGCCACAAATAAGAACAAAAACAGCAGTTATTTCAACATCTCTGTCATCAGGATGTGAAACAGTAGGACCTCAAAACACTGAGTAACCTTTAAAGTTTCTGAGCTCTACTATGTAGCTGTCATGGCAAGAATACTTATCATGATAAAATAAATGCATTTGTAGTTGCTGTTTGCCCAAAATTATAACTCATAATCAAAACAACGCTGGTATGAATCAGTCCAGAAAAATTACTAGCGCAAATCAAAGCATCTAAAGCGCATTTTTAACAAGTTTGAATTATTAAATTATTAAAATTTGGAAACCACAAAAGGGTCCTCCAATATTCACTCACAAATTCAGGATATCAACCATTTTCTGCAGTTTTGCATTATCAGTGTTGCTTTTTGTCATATTTATTTTGTATTCTTTTTGTATCTGTTCACTTCATCTCCGGTCTCAGACTGAAGTAGAACAACAATGATCTGTTCTCGTGCAGAGGAAATGTCAAATTACGTGTCAAACGCCCTCCCCACAGCTCAGAGCTTGAAGCAGAAAGTCACATTCAGTTTGAGACAGATTTCATCTTCAATTTACGAGCAGTCCCACTGACTGAGACTCATTTACTCAGTCCTGTAATACTGACTTAAACTCTCATGTGACAGTTTTACCTCCTGTAGGTTATTCCTGGAAAAAGAGGCTTTTAAAGCTGATGTGGCTATTTCTGTTCTGACTCAGGTCACGAACATTTTAAAACCAGTATAGAGGTATGTGCAGCGATAAGAATCAGTCTAAGGCACAGGTGTCAAAAGATCTAGTCCCCAGGCATGAATTGGCCTGGTAAAGGTTCCAAAACTGTCCTGCAGAATGGCTTTGGAAAATGTGAAGGAAGGGAAAAAAATTTAACTGTAGTTTTATAGGTTTTACAGTTTTCCCTGCAGATAAAGACCCCCTCACAGCCATTCAAGTACTTAACAAGTAGTTATATGACAGAAAGGTTCCTGTTTTTCATTGTCTTCTGTAGAAATTTCAGTTAAGTTAATAAAAATTCCATGTTTTATAAATACAGGAAAGTATAGGAGGTGAACTACCAGAATTTTCTCTGTAATTTACACATTTATCATGTAGAAAGACTGAGATGTGCTGTTGAAATTGCAAGTTTTTATCTTATATTAGGCTCCCACTCCCACGTGACTTAAAACCAATAGAAAAATATTTGAACTTTTTTTTTGTCCATTCAACGCTGCCAGGTTGCCCCTCAGACTGACCAGGAGCTCAGTGATACCCTGGTCCAAATCTGGGAAGCAATCCCCCAGGATATAAACCATCATCCAGTTATGAGCATGCCCTGATGTTGTCAAACAAGCACGTTGGCCACGCCCACACAAGCTACTAATTGCCATTTTGAGTTGCTGTAATTAAATTTAAGGAAAATGTAAATATAGCACTTTTCTACTCTTCTGAGCACTCAAAGCGCTTTATACAACTTGTGCATTCACCCATGCACACTTTTTAAGTGCTTTCTTCCTAACATTCATATTCCAATGGATGCATCGGAGAGCAATTTGGGGTTAGTATCTTGCCCAATATTTGGCATGCAGACTAGCCAGGAATCGAACCACCAACCTTCCGATCTGCTCTACCGCCTGAGCTACAGTCACCCCAATCAAGCCTGTCGTATAATTTTGTTTTCACGCTGGTTTTTGTGGTGTTCTTAAATTCAGCCCTCTGTAGGTACCCAGTCACATCAGTAAAGAATGTGTGTTTTCAAAGTGTTCCTAATTTTTACAGCAGTGCAGAATAGCTTACATGTTGGTGTGTCTCTGTCTGCAGGTGCTGGAGTGACGAGCTCCCCTGAATGTCTGATATCTGCTGCTGTGTTTCTTCTAACAGCTCTACACTGGCTGTGATTCACAGCAAAGGTTTTTTCTCTTTCGGATCTATCATGTTAAACAGGTGATGTTTTAGGCTATTTACAGCATTTTCGATACAGAAACATAGATGAAGGACATTCCCACATCTTTGCATATGTAACAGCCTAAAGGAAACAACTACTGTGCTTTATTGCTTTTCCAATTTTCATACAAAACTTACAGCTACATTAATCTGTCTGTTTCAGCCACCTGACATAGACTGATCCACCCATCCATGTTCTGCTGTTGGTACCAGGGTCTGGTTTTGGTAATGGACTACTCCAGAGGAGTGATTTTACCTCATGCTGAAAATACTTCGTGCCATGGAGACACTTCTACTATCCAAAATTCAAACTTACTAGTTTAATTCTTTTGCATGTTTCACCCTACCTTTGCATCATTATAATCTCCTCCTGGCTGTCTCTTCAGCAGTAAGTAGAGAAAAAGAAGGGCAATCACAGGGCAAACCACTGTGGCAATTTTTAAATGTTAATACTCTTTGTAATTTATTTTTCTTGACTTACTTGTTTTGTACTTCATTTGGTAGTGAAAGGTGTTCAGAGTTGGTTGGTTGGTGCTGGTGTGGGTTTCATAGAGTCCTCCTGTGTGCCAACAATCTTTTTTTATACTTTAGTCTTATTATTTATTCTTTTAGTCTATTGAAAGACAGTTAAAAGGAAATTATATTTCTAGTAAAATCAGGAAAGTGCTTTCCAGAAAGTTTGTTTTAAAACTCAGAAGAAGTTCCAGACAGTGTTAAAGTGGGATTGCCAGGTGGGAAATGACTCATTCAACATTTAGTCAAAAAATTATGTGTACTGTGAATTACAGTTGTCTTTCTGGACAGGCTGAGAACTGTGCTCTAGCTACATTTAGCTAAGAAGATGTTACGAGGGCTATTGGGGCCGCTGTCCAACCCCCAGCCTGCATGACACCAGTAAAGAAATACAGAATAACAGTAATATCGAATACATTAGCTTACCTTTAAACTGACGACTGAAACCTTTGAAACCAACTGTGAGCATCTGCTTTGTATCAGTCCAACATCCATCACTGTGAACCTTGATTTGCTGAAAGACACTTGACAACAAATTAAACAAACAAATCAATAAACATAAACATAGATTATGAACCTCAAATGTTCTGGAAATAAACATTAATAAAACACATCTACAGTCATTTGTCCCTTTTTTAATACCAATCCTTGTTATAAAACAAACACAAGCATATCAGTGGATAGTTTGACACAGAAATATAGCAAAGGTTAATCTCACACATACACTGTATGTGTTTCCTATTGAACTAATCATGATTAAAGTATATCCCGTATGTGTGGTATATATTCTGGGGACATGCATTTCTGTGCCAGCCACCAAGCCAGTGTTTAGCTTAGCTAACTGTACAGTGCACCAGTTAGCACTAAAAACTGAAAGAAAGCTTAAAAAGATTTCCAAACTTCAGTTGGCATGTTTAGAAAATACAAGCAACACAGTTCCCCACATAATAGTTCATAGTACAACTGTACAAATTCTCTCTTCATACCTGAAAAGAGGATAAATGAGTAAAAATGGTGGGATAGCTTTCCTTTCAACATCTTCAGTATGGTGGCAAGAGCTCCCCCTAAAGACCTCTACAGGCATAACTAATCAATCACAAACACCATTTCTCAAAATAGGCAAAAGTAGATCATTGTGCCAGGTTGTATCCCAGCAAACAAGGAAATTTTCCCCAAACATTCAATGTACCACTCGAGGTGACAATCTGCAGCCCTGGAGGGTCAGGAAAATTCGTTTTTAGTAAAAATAACAGTTCAGAGGATGATGTTCTGCGACCTTCAGTTTAACTTTATGCCATCCTCAGTGGAGGCTGCTCCCCTTTTCCCTCTCACAACAACAGCAGCGCCCACTGTCACTGCTCCTATGGGAAGTGTTAACTGGGAGTACTACAAGTTTACCAAGACTACTATTAGACACTCACACCTTAAAACATGGTTTCACAAGTCTCTGAATGCTGTACAAGCAGTTTCCAATGTCTTATCAACAATTTCTTAGCTTTATTTACCCACCCTCTATTGCAGTGGCAACAGACATGGCTTCCCAGCAGAAGCAACTTGTCAACAGTGATCCCATCCTCACTGTCCACTCCCATACATCTAATTATTAATAATATCACAAAGCATTTTGAGATTGATAATAGAAATTATTAAAAGTGACTGTCTCTATGTGCTATCTTTGTGACAGACTGGTGACCTGTCCAGGGTGTACCCCACCTCTCGCCCTATGTTACCTGGGATAGGCTCCAAATCCAACCCTCCCACAACCCTGAGAAATCTAAAAGTCAAGTTTAAGAAAATCAACATGTAGATATTTTATTTTCATTGAAGATTTGTATATTTTAGAGAACTGAATAATATTATTAATCATGATAATTGCTGCAGAGGTAAAGAGATGTTTTTATTACTCTTACAGGAGACAATTCTTACAGAACCAAAAGTTTTGTTTGAGTGGAAATTGGAGTTAAAGGAATTAAACATAAACATAAAATCCTGAAGTATGAAAATCTACACAAATAAAGAAACAAACACACATGCGCGTTTGTGAAGCCACCGTGTGTCCACCAGATGTCGCCAGAGGTCGGGTTATGTGTTGCACACCGTCGGGGATTTTTGTTTTTTTCAGCATTGCCATGCGACAGACTTCCAAGTGCCAACATCATCCCTGCATCTACTGCGCCTGCGCACGACGATCCCATTCTTGTCCTGCAGGCAGCATTCCGGGTGGAGAGAGTGAGAGAAAGAGAGGCGGACACAGGAGAGATTTAAGGCCGAAGTGAGGATATTTACCCGGGGAGACACGGGCTGGCTGTGAGGACGAGCTGCGGAGGTTATGGTGAGTAGAAGAAAGGGTGATGAAGCTGCTCCGTTTCGGCTCCTGCTCAGGTTTTCTCTTCTTTGTGCCGCCCCGGCTGTGGACTGACGTTTCATTGAAAGGTTGCTAGGAGGGCTAGCTGCAGCTTTTATTCCTATACACACCCCTGTCTGGCTCTCAGACCGAGGCCGGCCTGCTGTTTTATGGGGGGGAAGAAGGAAAAAGAGGTTCACGGTCAGCTGGGGCGGAGGAACACGGGCTCGGGGAAGGGGCGGGGGAGCGGGCTTTGGCTGGGAGCTGTCAGGGCTGCAAGGCTAGCAGGGGCTCAGCTAACGTTTGCACAAAAGCAAAGCGGTGTGTGTGTGTGTGTGTGTGTGTGTGTGTGTGTGTGTGTGTGTGTGTGTGTGTGAAATGAGTGGCCTGTTAAAAGTGGTAAATAGTCATGTTAGCATTGAAACAGTAAACAGGTGCGAAGACAGACGAATGAGCTTGTTCTATTGAATGGATGGATTATTAATAACAGCCCCCACCTGACCCCCTCATTGTCAGCAGTTTTTATAAAAAATTACTTTGGTGTATTTGTATAATTCTACCTTAATACTGTGACAAATCTATCCAAATTAAAAGGCTTTTAATTATTTTTCCAGCATTTCTGAACCCCCATAATTTCATAGGTACAGGAGATACTCAGAATAAACATTTGTACCTCCTTCAAGTGTCAAAATCAAATTTTTTCATCAGTATGATTCCTTCTGATTCCTTCAGCGGGATCTCTGTGATATCCAGGAACAGTAACGAACATTGGTAACCTGGATGTTTGATCTGTTTACTGATAGTTCAGTGGAGGAAATTCCCCCAAAAAGTGTGAGCTGGGGGTCTTACAATCACCAAGTAAAACTAGGTGTTTTCTTCTCACTGCCCATTGTTTTGAGCAGCACTAGATATGTTCTAATTTAAAAACTTGACATAACGATGATGAGTTAGATTTTAATCTCACTTATAAAAACAAATAATAAGGAAAAACATTATTTTGCTTTCATTTTCACTCTGAGGCTCTTGTTTTTTCTTGTGTTGTAACTCAAGCGTACCTTTTTCTTTTACAGCGGTGCATTTCGGCCCTTCCCTGAAAGCTCAAACTCACTTGCTGTTTAGTTCTGCTCGAGCTAAGATGAAGCTGAGAGCCACTTTCTTTAGATGAACCTGTAGAGTGACTGTCTGCAGCTGCCTTTGTCTCTCAGGCCTCGGTTATGGCTAACGTGTTGGTCATCGCTCAGCTGAACTGTGATGCCGATGCAGCTCCTCATTTATACTTGTGCTTGAGGCACGCTCATCACACTGCTGTCTGCTTAAAACTAGTCTGCTGCAGTAGTTGGCAAATTGACTTAACACATTATTTACGTTTTAATACCACAGCGCACTTTCATTATTTGGCTCTGAGATGTTACAGTGCCACCTGTCAAAATCTGCAGCTCACCTGTGTGTGTGTGTGTGTGTGTGTGTGTGTGTGTGACATAACGTTGTAAATAGACAAGGGTGAAAGTGAGCAGATGACAGCCATGCTAACCTACACGTTTCAGTACTTGAATGCAGGAAGGAAAACTGGTTGTAAATCAGCAGGGTCAAATGTCATATAGCCATGTGACCAGAGCGATGAGTAACGGTGTCCTTCGCTGGCAGTGAGGTCGCTAACCTGCAGGAAAAGAAGGGCTTTTGTGTCAGCTTATCACTTCCCAGTGTGGTCAAATTGAGTGCTCACAGCAGGTCAGGATGACCCTCAGGTCAAGTGATCATCTGAAACTGCCTGCAGCACACAGGCAGAGGTGAGAGTTTGGAAATGATGGCGTTCCAGTATCTTTTTTTAATCCATGCTTTGTGGAAAAAACAGACCATGGACTCAAACTGACAGGCCAATTTTAGCCGGTAGTGCTGAGCTGCACACACACATACATATGCTTACACACAGCCTGATTGTCTCATCCTGTCATTTGTTTTAGCTATTTTAACTTCACTTTAAAAGCCGTGAAACAGGCAGACAACCTGCTCTGTGTCCTCATACTGTTTACCGCTGGTCCAATAAACAGAAAGTACTCAACATATTTACGGCACCGTGACGGTCATAGTCCAGCTAGTCTGGCTCGTATCTCTATTCTTGAGGACATGCAGGTTAAGTTTTCACCTGATAGAGGCTATGCAGGAATTCCTTCAAGTTTTATAAAGAGGAGTGGTGTGATAGAGCCGATTGGGAGTGTAGCTCCTGTGTTTGTGTTTTAATGATGGGGGCAGATGTGTGGTTGAGAGCAGATTAGTGTAGGGTACACGCAGGTGACTGATTCAAAATAACACACACATATATATATATATA
>NW_005187564.1:783123-818441 GCF_000239375.1 Pundamilia nyererei
TATATATATATCTCAATTTATTCATAAATATGTTAAAGACATTATTGCTTTATTTTTTTACCTCCACGCATGTACGGAGGATTAAAAACACTACAGAGGATGGGCATTTGAAGTAAAAATACTGTTTGGCATTCACTGGGAAGTATTTGGTTGTTACCACCCGGCCTTTGAGGCATAGCATAAAATGGAGGGTGACAACAAAATAAATGTCCCTGTAAAGCCAAGTTAGGAGTATATTCATGGCAGAGAAATACTGCTGGCTGCATGAAGCCGGAACTGTTACTTTGAAACCAGCTAAGCCCCAAGATATGATCCTTCACGTGGGAATCCATCCACTGGCTGTTAGAGGCAGCAAGCTACAAGGGGAAGGTCATTATCTTAATAATCTGGTCATATTTTGGAAAAGCTAAACATTGTGTGCTTACAGTGTTTTGTTTTTTTGCAGTGGGAGATGTGTTTCTTTTTTTGTTGTTGAACAAATATGTAAATAAATATGTGATCAATAATGGCCTGAAATAACCTTCCTTCGTTCTGTGTTTCCTTGCTCTTGCAGGGCAGCCCCGTTCAGTTTTGGGGACAGGTCATGGAGCTCTAAGCTAGCACTCTCCATCCATCTCCATCTGCTGCCAGAAGCGCCTCTTCCAGCCTGCTGCTGTGGTTTGGCTCCGACTCCTCTAAGAGAAGAAGAGGGAGGAGTAAACTTCCCCCAGCTGCTGTGCAGACACACACATGCTGCATTGCTGCCATTCCCCAAGCCCTACTCCATCTATCCCGGGGGCACAGCCATTAGCTTGCTAGCAGGCTAGCACTTGGCACAGAAAGGCGGCCTGTCCTGAGGGACCAAACACAAGCAGACTGTACTGTGGCCTCCTCCTTTTGTCCTCACTTTTCAGGTCATACCCACCAAGTGGAACTCCTTTTGTCCAGCTGTCACTCCCGCTGCTCTGAGCAGTGGAGGATTGCTAGCGATCAGTCAATCAAACAGCCGGGCAGACTGAGGAAGCCAGAGGGCGTGTTTACCAGACAGCAGAATGATGGAGCCTAGCATGGAAAACTGTCTGGCCCTGGTCCTGCAGAAGGACATGGGCCGAAGGCTGCAGGTTGGCCAGGAGATCATTGATTACATTCTGGACAAGGAAAAGTCCCATGACTTGGAGCAGGACCAGACAGCGCTGGACAAGATGGTCGATGGCATCGCCAGCTCCTGGGTCAACTCCAGCAACTTCAAGGTAAACTAGACTGATGTTTCAGGATGTGTCTGATGTGTCTTCCAGACACCCCTCAGAGGATCAAGTAGCTTTGTAATTCCTCACAGGTGGCGTGGTTTATTGGTGTAGTAGTGGTTAGTGTTACGGCCCTAGCAAGAAGCCTGTCTGCTTGTTCTTCATGCATGTCTGTAGATTTTCTTGCTGGGTTTCCTGCTTCTGTCTGAAGATACTTATGTGTAGATAATGGGAGATTCTCAGTTGGCTGTAGGTGTGGATATAAGTGCAAGAGGTCTTCCTTTTTTCTTTTTTAGCCCAAGATGGAAAATCTGCGAAGAGTGTGGATAGATGGATGGAATGAATTAATTCCCATTCGTTTTTTGTTTCAAGACCTTTTCACACTTAAAAGTCCAACCAGAATATAGGGTAATATATTTGTTTTTAATTCCTCTAAATCATTCTCATCTTTGTTGTTTATTTCACTTTAAATAGGAGCAGAAATTCTAAAAAATGAGCTCCATGTTTTATTCAGTAAGTCATGAAACCAAGAAGAGAGACCATGATCTCTCCAGCCAAGTGTTTACTGAGCTCAGAGATCAGGTGTGCTGAAGATGAGAAGTTTTCTCATATATTTCAATACAATAAGAATTTTATTTTCATTTTCACCCCCTGTTGGTCATTAGAAAGAGAGAAGATTTGATTTAAATTTTTACCTTTCGAGAGGCAGAAGCTACATCCCTCTTTAATAAGCAGTCTGTGGGATTAAAGTGAAAAGTGTGAGGACCTGTGAACGTGCCTGCAGACAGACGTTTATCACAGCACTCATGTTTCTCTGCAAAAGAGCTTTTTTCCCCACAATTAACAGCCCATTTTCCACCCACTCAAACGCTCCTCTTAGAGCCTGTTGTGTTTAACAGCGTGCTCAAGGTGTTTTTATTAGGAAATGTCTGCCATAGCTCACAATCAAAGCTGCTCATGTTTGAGATGAAGCAACTTTATGGTTTTATGTAAAAGCTGAGTCATGTAGGGCCGAATGATAACAGTTTACCTTCCATGAATAACAGATTCCAATCAAAACTATTCCTTTTGTGTAGGAGGTGCACTTCCTTGTTATTGTGAACTCATAGAATGAGCTTTTGTAGTTTGTTTGAGCAGGAATTTTCAGTATTCATCACTGCAGCGCTGCAAGGCAAACTGTTCCTCAGACTAGCATTATTGTTTCCCTTGCCCTGTAGTTGGATGGCATTCTTCTCTGATTGATTGGACTTTATTCTGGGAGTTCAATCCAGGGCACAGTTTTATCTGACCTGAAAAGCGATTCCATCAGCAGCTCATTCCGTGCCCAAACACTGATTGCTTTTCTCTGCCGTGGCTGTAAGAAGACATTGTTTACCAAAGCTCGGGTTTCACGTTGCGATATGCTGCTTTGGCTCTCTGCAGGCCTGAAAATGTCAGAGATATGTGCCTGAACAAAGCCAAGCCTGCCCTCGATGCCCTACATACTGCAGCTCTGCGAGGATGGGGAAGGACTTCACTTGTATTGCTTTTTCTGCAGTCTCATTGGTCCAGCGGAGCCTGATGGTGGTTTTTGTGTGCTTCAAATGACCACATCTGGCACTGCGATGGTTGTGCTGGGAGATGTCTGGTGCATGCCTGAGAGAAAGAGTTTGCAGTTTGGGGTTAGGAGTGTTTAATTCGCTGGTTGTAGCTCAGATGGAGGGGCAGATATGAGGAGGCTGCTGCCAAACTACATTTTTTTGTCCTGTCATGGGTCCAATTTCAGTGTTTCTCATTGCATACTCTGTACTTGAGCAAGCTGCACATGTATTGTGTGATTTGTTTTCATTTTGTCATTAACATTTTACTATTATTTGCACTTGGTTCAAGTTGCTTTTATTGAAAGATGTGCTGAAGGGCAAAATAAGACTCGCAAAACCAAAAGTCAGCACAGTAATGGTTTTTATCTCAATTATCTTGTTTTAATAATTACAGACACCCAAAATTATAACTGAAGTTAAAAGCTGGTTAATTGCACAGCCCTGATTGAGTGTCTCATACTGACTTTTGGTCCATGTTGGGCTGCAGCTGGTGATGGTGGTGCTAGTTCTATTCTGGAAATCCTCTGTTAGCTGGAGGATAACTCTATCCAGAGACTGCAGCAGGTGGAGAACCAGGACTACCAGCTGCAGAGCAACATGGAGGAGATGGAGTCTGTTTGAGGGAGGCGTAGCTCTGTTATTTATTGTCACAAAGCATATAGAGTAGATGTGCTGTGGCCACATTCAGAATCTAATTCTGCAGTAAACACTGTGAAACTCCTCAGGAGGCACATAACTTTGCCTGAGAAGTGTATTATGGATAACATTTAGGTGCTGACTTCCAATTGAACTGCACACAGTTCAGGTAGCTGCCTCACATTTAGCAGAGGGAAATGGTTTTCTTGTGTTAATCAGCCACGTTAACTGCTGATACATCATATCCCCTGCAGGGGAATAGAAGCTGTATATTAACTTCAAAGTGAAGTGTCATTCAGCTACATCCTCTCTGCTAATCGCCTGTCCCGTCTTTGATGATGTCAGCTGGTGGGTTTTCACTTCAGACACAAACAAAAGCAGACGACTTTTCTGTCCAGTCTCGTTTCTATGCATTTGTTTGTGTCTTTGTAAAACTGTGATTTAGTTTCAACTAAAGGCTGAAAGCCTGAAGCATCTTCACCACAAAACACCCACCTGTGTTTGCTTTATGCTGAGGAAGAACTAATAGGAGCTTCTATACGAGGACATAAAGGCAGATCCTGCTCTCAGAAACTGACAAAACACAAGCTTAGACACATTTCACCAACACTTAAAGCTAAGCTGACTGAAACCCCAGAGCAGGGGAGGCAGGGGAGCCATGTGATGGTGCAGACACAACATAAATGGCTGTATCCGTGGATCATCTAAACCACAAGGGAATTTACTTTGGGGAAAAGGAACAAAGTAAATTTTCTGCTTATTTTTTGTACTTACACAAACTTGAGAAATGGCAAAAATGAGAAAAACGTAAAAAATTTCATTGGTGCCTCGCTGCCGGCCGTAAGACAAAGCTGCACAAGAGCTGATCCTGCAAAAGTGTCTCCTGCACGGTTGAGCAGCATCACAGGTGACACCAGGCTGTCGGAGCGATGACTTCGAGCCTCATCAACCCAGAAACCGTCACTGCCGTCAGCGTCAGTCCCACTCCCACCTCTGCATGGCAGAACGGAGAGCGAGGCACAGGAACGGAGGCATGATGGACGGTTACAAACAGGACACCAGCTCGTCTCCTTGAAGCAGGAAGTGTGAAAAAGGGATGGTGGGTGGAGGCTGTAGCGCAAATCCCATCCTTATTTATGGTTTGTTTTCCCCACAGTTTTATGTTTCTGCTTGTGGCACAAAATCCATCAACAGTAAAAGTGCAGAAAATTCATCCTAATGCACAACCTAGACAGGCGCTCCGTAGGTGGACTTGAATTCATAAATGACATTAATTTGCCTCTTTTTTTATTATAATTTACTAATTTGGTTTTCATCGGAATTCTATTCAAAAATGATTGCAGTCCCCTGAAAAAATATCTTTGAAGCATGATAGCTGCTTGAAGTTTTCCAAAAATCATGGTTTTTGTTTAGATTTTTGTTTTTGATATTGTTTTTGTTTTGTTTTGCTTTGTTTTTGTTTTTTTAAGAGCCAGGTGCACTTCCTTTATCGCACAAGGCAGTGGAAACGAAAACAAACACACCGTAAATGTGAAAGAAATAAACTGACGTGCTGATTGATCACAGGGGAACTCTGAGGATTAGTCTGAATCTTCAGGTGACGGTGACACAGCCACCACATTAAGCATAAATCTATCCGGAGCATGAGGACAGGCCTCCTTGTGATGTCATATCTCTGCCTCCACGCTTCTGTTGAGATGATTCAGCAGCTGAAACCACAGCTGGAAGGATCCTGTTGACCTGGCACACCCGGACACAAAGAAAAGACACACACACGCACACAAGTAGGAGATTTTCTTCAGAAGGTGTCTGTCATCTGCCAGCATGACTGTTCTTGTTTGAAATTGCAAGTGCATGAATCACAAAGTCACTCAAAGAGTCAGAAAGGCCTGATGTTCATGCATCCTGCACATCACAGTCTGTTATATCCAACAAGAATATACTGGATAGGCTGTCAGATAAGATATGATAAATACTGTACAGGCTGAAAGTCCCCCCGTGAGATTAGGATAAGGAGCGCACACTAGTCCTCTGTCTGTGAACTTGTTCGAGTCTTTTGTTTGGTTTGAAAAACAGAGCAGAGTTGCTTTAGAAACAGTTTAATTTTGCTCTAAGAATATTTGTTGAGCCGCCTCGTGCTGTATGCTGTTGGTGACTTTAGCACAGACAGAGAGAGACACTCAACTATAAATCTCTGGGAGAATTCAGCTGCAGCAAAGATGATGGAAAAAGTGAAACTTGCAGGACCAAAAAAGCTGTTTAAAATCTTGTGTTTTGTGCAAATACAGGAAACTTTTAAAGAAGAATTTATTCGATTGCCTGATGATTCTGAGCATGCATCGAGCCGATGGGGATCCCTAGCCTTAAGTTACTTTTTGCTAAATGTGTGCAGTATATTGAAATTAAGGCGTTTTGAAACCAGGGAAAACCAGCTTTGGCCCAGCTAGACCTTTAATCATAATGTTGATGATCACGCAAGCTGAAAATTCAGCACTTCCTTTGTGTTTCCAGTAATGCATTTTGGTCTTCTGATGATTTACCTGTTTGTCTGAAGAGTCTCTTTCAACACTTTTGCTTTTCAAATTAAGGTGTTTCCAAATAATGATGAGCCATAATAAGAATTCAGGATCAAAATTCAGTCTGAAAATTAAGATTAATTATAACTAAACCGCAAAACTTGAGAGATAAGTTGTTAATGTAAAAATCTGTTCAAAGGACTGTATCAGACTGTATCACATGCAGAGTCATGTGATTCAGCCTCAACGTGCATCTTATCCTGACAGTTAATCCTGCAGAAGTCATATAAAAGATATTCTTATCTACTTTTTAATTTTGCAAGAAATAACAATTTAACTCTAAATGACCTTTTGTGGATCAGCTTCAGTATCATCAGGGAGCGGATCTTGTTTAATTCCACAACACATTCTGGGAATTGATTAGAAATCTCTGTTATATTCCCGACTAATATCCTGCCCCTCCACACGGAGTGTTTTCCCCTGACCTTGACCTCACAGCTAACCCGTATCTCATGTTTACTGTCTAAACAAAAGATAAGCGCAGAATAAAAGCACACCGAGTGAGTGAAAGCTGACATTTAGTTAAGACGACTATAAAAGACTGTAAAGCTCTTTCTTGAAACAGCTGCCTGGTATCAGAGGCATCCCCACCAAACCTCCATTTATGGCAAATGAATCCATCACCCTCTCCCCCTTCTACCCCTCTCCCTTTCTCTAACTAAATAGTTTCCACATTAGCTGCTAAGTGATCGGGACACTGCCTGTGTTCAGCTGACATCATGAGTAAAAGCCACAGGATCACAGGAAAACCTGATCTGTGGTTTCAAGAGGACACATTCTCTTCTCTTTGGTTGTTATTGTTGTTGTGTTGTTTAAACAGAGTCAAAGCAAATGCATTTTACTTCTTCGCGATCGAATAATGGAGGTAGGATCAAAGCAGCACTGACAGGGAAGATGATTTGATGTATGACGTGTATTGTATTTGCTGCGTCGTGAGAAGAAAGGATTTTAATTGTTATTTAAAACAGAAACTTGGAGCTTTGTGTTTTCCGAGGAACAAAAATGATTTAAATCAAAGAAGTGTTCCTCTTAAAATACCTTTTTCTTGTGTCACAAAGTACTTGGCAAATGAAACATTTGAACAAGTTCAAGGAAGAAAGTTCTTTAATAATTACTTTGTGAGAGCGCTGGGCTGGGTGATTAAATAAACTAGAATTTCAGTTATGCGTTTGGCTTACAGAAAAAAACAAGATAATTTGGATTAAAAACAAATACTCTTTTGCATTTGTTTTGCTGTTCTTTTTCTCCAAAAATCAGATCCCTCCCAAATACTGTGAACACTTACGTTCCTGTGCATGAACTTACTCGATCAATAACACATCTCTATGACATCGTTATTTGTGTTTCTGTTTGAATGACAGCAAAGAGTTCACTCACTCACTTTTTCACATGTACACACACCAACGCACTTTTGGATTCGTGGCTAAATCTCTTTATGGAAAACTGACCAGGATTATTGAGTGTGTTTTCCGGGAAAACTTTCTGACTGAACCGGTTTCAGCTCTGCGGAGAACTTTGGATCCTTTGTTAAATGTTAATCTCAGTTTAATTTGTCAAGATGTGTGCAGAGAGAGCTCAGAGGGGGAAACTGCAACGCAAAAAAGAGACAAAAATGAAGGAAAACAAAACAAAATCCTACATTTCTTAAGTGTGAAAGCAAAGGGCAGGTGTTCCTTTATAAGAGCTTTCTGAAATAGCCTTTTCATATTTTCATTGATGTTTCTCTGTGGTAAACAGACTTTACCACCATTAAGTACTGTTACAGTGTCACGCTGACCCGTCTTAAATTTTGAGGCTTAACCCAATTACGGCCACACCACCACTGCAGCAAACATCACATAAAGGACTAATTCTGTCGTTAATCCCAGACTTAAACCGTGTCCTCAGGAACGCTGAACAGAAGACTGACGGGCAACACAACACAGCTTTTATTAATAAAAAGAATAATAATAATAATAATAATAAAGGGACCGCAGTTTGAAAAAGTAAGAAATCAGGTATTTAAACTCAAAAAACATCAGCAGGGTAACTGTGAATAACAAAATGATTCTAATAAATCCATGTACAGAATCCACATAATTGTCCCTTTACCTTGATGAACCCTAATAACCCAAACCAGGAATATTCACCATTAATGCTGTCAGGATTAAGGTTACCATTCAACGGTATTAAAGCTGAACCCAGTGCGGTATCCGCTTAATAAACCCAAATCCTTCAGACTGTGTGGAGTTTGGCTTAGAAGCTCTTCAGGTTTTTGTTTGGACAATTCTGAGTAAAAAGAGTTTATCTTCATATGATTTTTTTTTAATTTTTTTTATGAGATATTTTCCATAAACTACAGAAGGGGACAAAACAAAGTTAATGACAGCAAGTGCTTAGAGGACCATTTGAACCCCTCTCCGACATCCTGAGCCTATCCGGTCTTTAAGTGATGATGTGATGAATCCTGCTTCCGGGCCCAAAGTACTCTGCATTTAATAAGGCTGTTGTGTTTTTAACATGTTTTAATGCTTTGTATCTTGTTCTATTTAATCTCAACAAGCCCCTAAAAACAGTCAGTGATCCCTGACGGCTTCTCTCGGTTTTAATTACCACCTTCCTGTCCTTTAGTAGATTATAGAGGCTTTTTTTCTGTAAAAGTTTTGGTAATTTTGTAATGTCATGGATGACATGAATTTTTCTAATGATGCTTAAATGTTAAACAGATTAGCTACCGTGAATAAATAGGCTTATTCTAATGGGGTCAGGTGTCAGGCTAGTAGATGGAGGGATGGACCTAATGTTCTGAAGCACTAAGCATCCTTTTCATGTGTTCGTTACTCATCAGTTTAGTTATCATGTCTGCAGTCCTGTTTTTAGCCCTGTGAAACCCGCCTCCCCTCTTATCTAAACGAATCGCAGTGTTGGAGACGTTCCTTTTGTTCACCACTGTACCGTCCCCAGCAGCAGCTGTAAATGCCCTTCTCCAGGTTCCCACCCCTCTGCCAGTAAAACTCTGTCCTGTGGGGGGGAACCCTCTGTAGCCCAGACGTAATCTGCTCTCTTTTTTAATCTGCTCAACTTGAGGATTTTTTCCCCCCTTTTTCTCTCACATAAGCCAACGTTTCCATGTGTGATTCAATACCCCAGTTTGTGAAAGACAGTCTGATTTCACCCTGCTGCTGTCTTGCTGAATCCTCCCCGATGTAAATTGAATTTGAAATTTTGTCCAGTAAACAATTAGTTGGCAGTTGATGAGCACGACAGTCTGGCAGATAGACATAGAAGAGACTACTGAGTCAGCTCAGCCTGGTTTGGTTTGCCTTTGTCATTATAACATACACAGAGTCTTATCAGCAGCACAGCAGCCTGAGGATTCATCCGTCAGAGTTCGTCCCTGCCAGTGTGTTTAAGTTGCTCAGTTGTATTGTTGTTAGGACTGCCACAAACAATTATTTTGATAGTCGACTAGTCCTTCATTTCATTATTTTTGTGATTAGTCGACTAATCAGATCATGCATCCATTGAACGTAAAACATACATCTTATTGCACCAGCATGCATCTCCTCTTATATAACTATCATTAGCACATACCTTTCTTCAAGCTGTAAGCTAACTAAAAATAAAGACAAGATGATAGTTTATTAAACTTTTAATGAAATTTGCGGATTGTCTCAGTGGAGTTTAATAAACTCAGCCGTCTGCTCCTTGCTATCTAAAATACAACAAGACATTGGAGTAAATTCTACCATCTCACACTTCTGTTTAATCAGTTTTCTGTTTGACATTTATTCAGCCAGTTGAAAACTATAACTTAATCTCAGCCAAACTGATTCACTCTGGAACAAATAAAATACTGAAAAAAGCCAAACAAGAAATTTTTTAAGTTATCTAAGTGACTACTAGATCATGTTTGTCGGCCGTATTTGGAGCAGTCTACGAATTTGGACAGCCTTCGCCGCGTCGCTGTAACGTAATCGGCCTACAAGTGCGGCCTCCGAAGGCCCATGAATTTGGACACAGCTGGAGACTGCTTCTTCTTCTTTGGCGTTTAATAGCAGCTGGCATCCTTGTAGATGCATTGCTGCCATCTTCTGTTTCACTCCATTATTACACTCTTTTCAGGATCTTACAAAGCCTCAACTGACTCGTTGACTATTAAATTAATCGTCGACGATTTTGATGGTCAACGTAATCGTGACTAGTCGACTAATCGTGGCAGCTCTAATTGCTGTGAGTAGTTTAAAAAGGTGCTTTGTATGACCTAAAGTTTGCTGAAGCTGTTTTCACACACGCTCTGCATTTCTGAGCTTTTCTAACCTGATAGAAGCAAACACTGTTCAACAGATTAATTCAGATCAGTCGGTCTCCTGAGTAAAGAAACAGTGTGGCTTTAGATGTAAACGACATCCAGGCGGCTGCCTCGCCTAAAGCACACCCGAGTATTTGCAGTACTGAGAACACATCGCTCTCACTAATTTTAGCTGGGGAAAAAATTAGCTGAAACCCAAAAAGTTTTTCATATCAGGCTGTAAACATGTTCACCTTTGCGGTTTTCAGACATTTTAACATGGAAGTCTATGGAACTGATTCAGCAGAAGCTTGAGCCTCATGAGGACATTAGAGGAACTGCACCTTTTTGCGCTACAGCTTCATTTTATGACCTCGGGGGTTGCTGGTCATTTCCATCACTCTCAGCTTTCTTTAACTATTTTAAACTTCTCTAACATCAGGACTCTTTTTGTTCCCACTATTACTCCGGTTCTTCCACCACCCAACTCAAAAAAAAAAAAAAGCCATCAACCATGACTACTAGTTGAGCCGTTATTCTCCCAGAGGTTTAAACCCAGTTACTGACATTATTGCTCAGTACAAAAAAACAAACAAAACAGTGACTAAAAGAACTTGCACACTGTATTGCTAAAAAAGTTAAGAGAACAATAAAATAATCTTTAAAAAATGAAACTAAATGTGTGCTGGGTAGTTTGTTCATTGGCTAATCAAACCAGTGTAGGTCAACAAAGAGTCTGATGGTAGGGCTGCACGATTAATCGTTAGAAAATCGCGATCTCGATTCATACTTATGTGCGATCTCATTTCCAAATGACAACGATTTAAAAAAAGCCAAAAAAACCCCGACGACGACGGTTGTACTGCATTTTGATCCGGGACGTAATCTGCATGAAAACAAGCGCTCACTCTTCCTGCTCAACAAATGACAAGGGCGGAGCCTTATACCACGTGATACAGAAGCTGTGCCGTGTGATGCTAAAATTAGCAGGGAAAAAACAACGGAGAACACGTCAGGGACGAGAAAGTGACTGGAGAAAATCCGTCCCGGTCAACCACCCAAACATCAATAACGGGAACCTTATACAGCGCTTCCCTATACACGTCGAACTTCTGCAGGCACAAAGAAATTACGGAGGCTATCACTTATCACCTGACCACAGATATGGCTCCCATCAACACTGTGCAAAACGAGGGATTTAGGAAAATGATCAACACCCTAGACAAACGCTACACAGTGCCGTCCCGCAACTATTTTTCTATTGTTGCACTACCTGCTCTATACACGCAGCGTCGAGCAACGGTGGAGACGGAATTTCAAGCAGTACAACATTTTGCGGCAACAACAAAACGTGAGACATTTGTTGTTTTTATGTTTATTTATTGTTTTTATGTTCAGTCTCAACTGTTACGAAGTTAATGTGCAGTAAATAAGTGCAATAAATATTTATATTGGAAAAGAAAATCGTGAGAGAAAGAAGGCTCAGCAAAATTACATAAAACAAGGAAGTAAACCACTTAAAGGTTGATGAGAGCCTTGCAGTAATGCAGCCATCTTACTTTGTCTTCCAACAATTATCAGGTGGCACCGCGCTGAGTGCGCAGTCACACCTGAGGCCGTGCAGATAAAGCACTCACTGAGCCAGCCACCTTAACCACGTCGTCCTCCTGCCTAGGAGGAAGTTGGAGTGTGTTAAAGCTGTAAGAAAAGGGGCTTCTCTATGTTTGTTCCTCATAAGCTATCCTTCAGGCACTGATCAGCTGAACGTCAATGAGTTTGTTTCAGCTGAAACACTGACATATTCAAAGTGATTCTTTATGTTCCTAAAACTGGAATAAACCTGGTTTCATACGTCTGACTTACAGTCTGGTTTTTAATGATCTTTGTATATTTTCAAACGTACACGTGAAGCAGATTTATAGTAGAAGCTGGAGAGAAAAAACATGTCTCACAGAGATTCAAAGAAGAAATGAATAAGAAATATGTTCCCATTTGTTTATGTGGCTTCATAAACAAATGGGAAGATTTCAAATCATTTTCGGTGGAAGCCAGTTTAGCTCTTTGGTCTTCCTCCCAACAAAAACACATTCACGTAACAACGCGCCAAATCTACCCTGTCCTAGAGTTATAATGCTGCCAGAACTATTTTTGCATTTTACTAAGAATTAATCAATTAATCAATCAATCAATCAATCTTAGTTCTTGATTGCTAAAATAATCGATAGCAGCAGCCCTACTTGGATCGTGGGGTAGGAACTGTTTTAGAGTTTCTGAAGTGGGACTAACAGAAGAAGTTTGAGAACCGCTGCCTTAAACACAAACTCAGGTAGCAGCTGAATGCATCTCTTTTCTACTAGTACCTACTCGGGTCAGCTCGACACGCCTCAACTCGTTTTCTTTGGTCTTCCTTTAGGCTGTAATATGTGGTACCAGTTACCTTTTTCTAGTACCTACTTTGAAGCTGTTCCAAACGATCTGAGGTGATCTGAGCCACCGACTGGTGTCACTCATCACTCGATGAGTCATGAAAGTGCCTGCCATTTTCGAAAGCCAGCAATGGGGAAACTGGCTACACAAAAGACAGCACAGTGACCACGAGTCTGACAAATAGCCATACACAGCAGCAGGTATACCATCGTCTCAAGTCCTCCTTTGTTGTGACATTTGCGTCGCATGCAAATAATGTCACAGGATGTTTGGCTGTGTTGCTATAACGACTCCACGTGCCTAAGTGGTACTTAATTGAAATGGAAAAAAACCAAAACCAAGTTGAGCCAAGTAGGTACTAGAGGAAAAGGCTTATTATCTGACTACAGTTCTGAACCTGAACTGTGGTCAGCTGTGGCTTGAGTAGCAACATTCAGGCCCTTAAGGCTGCCTCCTCCCACACTCCACTTTCACATGTTATTTCATAAAGCGGTCAGCAGGTGTGGACTGTGATGTTGTGCCTGCAGTTTGCTGTCCATTGTAACGTTGTGACTCTAGTGTTGCAGTGCAGCACGTGGCAGAAAATATCTCAGCCTCTGCTTCAGGACTTGCATCATGATCAGTGCAACAGTCAGTCAGAGGAGACGCCCTTCAGTAAGGTGAAAGTCAGCTCTTTGATCTGTGTATTACCTGCTAGACTGGGCTGAAGTATTTGGAAGTGGAACAACATACCAGAGCTTGATCTGTGAGTTTGAAAGTTCATCAGGCAAAGCATCACCTTAAAGAAAACTTGAGCAGCACAGATCTGCTGTACAGTCCTGAGTCGTCTCAACGCAGCGTCTGATTGCCCAACAGCATTTTCAGAGGGTGTTTCTGAGTTCTTCATGCACTGTAACATTTTTGGAACCAGCATAAAAAAAGTCTGAATAAATTAACGAACACTGCCTCATTGCCTTTAGTATATGCTAATAAAATGTGCTTCAGTGTAAACTTATCCCTCCAGAGGCTCATTTAGAGTCATAAAACGCTGAACTCTATCACGGAACTCCTTTTTTTGACAATTTTTCCTAACTGAACCTACGAAACCGTGGGTGAGGGCCTGTGTCCACAAAAGTTGATTGATTAGTTAACTCAATTTCAAGGTTAACTTTTACGCTAATGTAACTCACTGTTAATGTTGGGAAGGTGAAGAGGGGTACTGAAACACTGAGAGCATCTGTGGTACTTGGAAAGAATCCAGATATTTGTTGAATTGATGTAAAAGCAGTAATTTGTGCTACATGTAAATACAAAGTTTCGGCTGATGTGCTGCTTTCAACGGCCTGGTTTTAACAGTGTTTGCTTCCTTCGATCTGCTCGACTCTGTCCAACATCTGTATCTGGTTATCAGTTAGGCCATTTGTTCTGCTGAGTCAGCCTAGCCTAGGAAGGAAGCCACAGACTAATGTGCTTCGTCATGCTGTGATATGGACAGAAAACCCAGAAAAACCTCTACAGCTGAGGGAGAGGAAAGCCAGAGAAATGCTTTTAATGAAATGATGCATCAAATCTTAAATAAAGTCATTGTATGGTCAAGTTATGTCAGCTTGCCACCCTGTTTTTCTGTGTTATGATGACGTTGCACACATTTTACAGGATTGCAGAGCAGGTCAGCTTAATAACAGACTTTTAATGTCACTGAAATTTTTCCCTCAGTGATTAAACAACGTAGGTCATCAAATTTTCACTGTGGATCTTTTCCTACTTTCTCTAGTGTTTAACTGTTTGGACCATACTGTTGTGATGTGAGGACCATAGGGGTGCTTGTAATAATCTTGCTCAATGCTGTCAGACATCAGGAAACGGATGAGGAGGGTTATTTTGAGGGGTTATACACAGCCCAGGCAGTGGCAGACGCCACCTTCTGGCAGGATTTGAGATATCTGTATAGATCTGGTCCCGCTTTATGATGTCATCTATGTGCTACTGTTAAGCTAGTCGCTAAAGGTGTTGTTTGCTCGTAGTCTGAATTCTAAGTTAAAACTTTTTTCTCAAATTTTTGGGAACATTTTTTTTCCAACCAAACTTTTAATGCAGCCACTGTTTTTTTTGTTGTTGTTTTTTAAAGTTTTTGATGGTATTTTACCTATAGTGCCCTTCTTTGTACCTACCTTCGGCTGGCCTCAGTCCAGAGAGCAGCAGAAATGTAGAGATATACCATGCTAGGTCACGTGAAGATTGAAGCAGTCGAGTTCACCTTCAGGTGAGTGGATCACTCAGATTAGCATTTGTTGCCTCGGCTAATTCCCTGGAAACCTGCATGTACCAAATACACTCGCTTACAGCAAACATTGTTTCTTATTTTTCTTAAATTTCCTGCACAGTGATCTACCTGTCGATGGACTAACGTGGAGAAGCAGCACCATCATCAGCTGCTTTGGCTCCAGAAGAAGAAATGTCGCACTCTGAGAGAACAATAAAGTGGAATGCACATAATCAGTTTAACTGAATTATTCATTAGTAACATTTCTCTGCTCTCCTTGTCTCTGAATGCGGTTCAATAATACATGGAGCTATATTTGGGGCTTGGCAGTCCTGTTAAAGTCAATGTCATAGTACTGCCATGGATATAATCTGCATTTACATTAATATAAAAGTACTGCACTGCTGTGAAGGTGATTTGGCTTGTGCTGAATGATTAATATGAACAACACACATCTGCTCTGTTGGATTTCACTGTTGTGCATCTTCTTTATATTCATGTAACAGAATCCATGATGTTCATATGAGTGCTCAGGTGAATGCTCTCACCATCCATAATAAGACTGCTTGTTCATAATGTTGCTAAACACCGTTCTTTAAGACTCTATGAATAATGACCTGAAGATTTAAGTATTGATTGTGTTTATCACCAATATTGGTAAATTTCTATGTTACAGCAGCCAAAACTTCTAAGAAAATATCTTCAGTAAAGTAGAATAAATGTGTAACTCATTAAGGTAAAATTCAAAACTACAACTACACGTTAAATGAGCTGAGAAAGTAAAAAGCTAAATAAAATACATACAATAAAGTGGATTCATAAGGTAAAATATTTAATATCTATGTCTTTAGTAGAGCACACAAAAGAAATAAAATCATTATCAATAAATAACTGCAGCCTGTGAATAAGCACCATAACACTGGAGAACGAAAACAATTACACTTTTTGAAGATAAAAAATAAATAAATAAATAAATGTTGTGTTTATTTTATGGATGTGCCGATCCAAACTTTCAGTTCCAGTGCAAGAGCTCCAATTAATAAACTTTAATGTAGTTCCATCTGATGATTGTATTAAATGTAGACAGATGTGTGCAGATGCTGTTGGCCTGTTGTCCATCTGTTTCCACAGTGGGCCTTTGTGGTTGTAATTTAACTTTGATCAGTCCAAACTGCAGCCCCGTGTTGTTGTGTGCCTGCAGCCTCACGGCGACACACTGAGTCAGCTCTTTGAGTTTGTTCGTCCTGACAGTTCGCTGCCTCTGCTGGTAGAGTGATGTCCTCCTCTGTCCTGCCTGGCAGGTGTCACAGCATTTTATGGATGACACTAACTTTGTGTTAGAGGTTTAAATATTTCATTTCAGGCCCAGAATACACAGCAAAGTGCAACCAAAACTAATCTGTTATTTATCCAGTTTGTAGATTTATTCAGCTATTATGTAAATGTGAAATTAGCAGTTTCATATTAAAGCATTTCTTTTATTTTCTGTCATATATATCTGCTGTTTCCTAACTCTTTCATATGTCATAGGGGTCATAGAGAGGGGATCACCCTTTTTGTGGTCATCTCTCATCCACCCACTTGCTACATAGGATAGACTGAGGCCAAGTATCAGATGAAGGATTATTGTGAACTGCGAATTATGCAAAGCTACTCTTGTGGAGTCCAAGAATCGAAATGATGAGCTATTTGATCTCATCTCTAAACAAGTTGGAGTTAGCAGGAAAAATATCTCCGCCCACACCCAACCAAGTTAGTGTGTCTGTCTGCTCGTATTCCAGCCCTTCAAGGAGGAAATTGAGCTCCTTTTCACACAGCCTTCCATCAAGTGTCATTAAAACTAGCGCAGTAAATGAGCTAGAAACGTTTTGATGCTGACTAACGCCGTGTGCCAGGACATCAGCTCATTTTCCACCTGATGAGTTTTCTTCTGTTTGGCCTCCAGCTCGCTCCTCTCTTTCTTCTGAGAAACAGCGCCGAGCTGCAGCTCCACTGTTTGTTTATTCCTGATATCACATGCAGCCGATCGGAGAGCCGTGATTGGCTGAGGCGTGTGTCAAACTGGGTTTCTTTTTTGGAGTCTGGTGTGCTTAGGCAAAACTCCGCTCTGTCTCTACTCGTGTTTGACGTCTGTTTTGGTATTTGACTATGTGTGTATTAAACACGTTTAAGAGAGTATAGCACAAGTAGATTGTGTGAAATTTTCAAACACTCCATTGTCCAAACACTTTAAAACTAGAAAAACTTGCAATGGAGTAACTTTGTACTAACAGACAGTCCAAGAAGGCTAAGCTCCAGTTTTAGTGAGTGAAATTAAAGGATTTTATTTTTTTATTTTATTTAATTAAGGTTAGCTTATAAATTCTAATTCTAAGAGATAAAATATGTGCCTTATCTGTGTGTGTTTAGTCCCATCCTTCTTTCAATTTACTTCCTGCTGTATTTTGGATGTTGTTTTTATTGCCCTTTTTCCTTCAAAGTTGGTTATTAAAATCTCGAGATCTGTTTTCTATGTATGGATGAATAGAGCCAGTCATTAGTGGAGAAATTATGTTATATTGAACAGTGTTGTGGAGCCTTCAGGGGCTGCAGCATTCAGTAAACATTTATTGTAACAACACCATCAAAATTATTTAACCTAACGTTAGCAGTGAATTTGCAGTCTGTGAAATGTTGGCTTCAAAAACAAGGACACAGGTGCTCAACCTTGCTTTTATAAAGGAATCTATGCAGGATATAACCAGCTGTCAGAGACAGATCTCACAATGTAAGAGACAGCATCGCATGTGAGTTGCATTCTTTGGTGCAAATAAATTAGATGATTCTTATTTGCAAAGCTTCACCAATCTAGCAGAGAGCGTTTGCAGTGCAAATCGAGCAACAATTGTTTGGCGACAGGTTGCCTCCCACCTAGCAACATGTGCAATCAAACCCTCTGGACAACCAGTTTTTCACTAAAACTACTTGCAGTTGTTCACCAAATGCAAGACGATTCAGTGCAATCACTGGCAAACCAATGTGTTTCCTATTTGCAAAGAAGTTGCTGTTTTATTTTTACTTTAATGTGTCTAATCTATAACCTTGAGTTTTGTCTGCGGCTGATTTTTAGCATTAACAAATGATAAAACTGTTTTCAATTTTCATTTGATTGCTATTATACTTAAATAAGGTTCAGGCATTTTGGCCTTATAGCCCCATTAAAGAAATAAAGGACACAGATTTCTGTTCTCGGTGTCTATTACATAAATTTGCTGATCATGATTTAAGGAGATTTAAACAGACGTGATCATTTGTAACAAAAAGCTCTGACACTTCTTTGGAGGCCAAACACCATTACTGCTGTTTCTGTTGTTATTTTTCCCTGTAATTAGTGGCTCCACTCTTTCACGTAAAGCATAAAGCATGTTTGAACTTGAGCGAAGCATGTATTAGTGTCAGTGGCAGTATGTCCGGAGGAGGATGCTCCCATTTCAGTGTTTTCACTGCAGCAATTCGAGTATGAAGCGCCATCTCAGGAGGAAGTGAACCGTGAAAGAGCGTTGTGTCTGTGCGTCTTTAAATGTGCTCTGTATTACAAGTGCTGTTGGCTCTCGGCTGTAATAAGAGTTTACTGCACAGCTCCATCATCCAGTTGCCACCCTGCCCGGAGTCCTGAGCTCTGCTGAGTGCCGCTGAGTCACTGCTGGCTAATCACCGCAAACTCCAAATGGTGGCATAGCATCACAGTTAATCACTCCCACTCTGTTACTGTATCTGGTGCATGTTGGAAATTGTTTAGATGAGTCTGGCCCCGCCTGTATGAGCCTGTGGTTGAACTGGGACACTCCCAGTCTGCATGTGTGGAATAATATGCAGGCGACCTATTGTCCTCATTTCCATCTAAATATTTTTTTATTCTTGGAGTCCTCTAGAGCAGCTTTGCATGATTTTTAAACTTTGCATAGTTCAAAATGATTATTCATGTGGGTGGGGCTTTTCCCCAGTGACATCATACAGATCCAAGAGTAGAAAAAAATTCACGGTCCTTTATGACTTCAATGAAAACAGTCTCCAGAATATCCTATTTTATTCAGTGAGACCTGAAACTAGCGACTGAGTCAGGAAGGTGTTTCCTAAGACCAGAAATGTTAGCAGTGAATTTCCAAACTTTTGCAACAAAGAAATTGCCCCCTGTTGGACATTAGGAGGAATGCAGGTTTAAAGCTTAATCTTAATCTGGGGGCAGGGATAGCTTAGCAGGTAGAGTGGTGGCCGGGGTCGGGGATTCAAATCCACTGAACGGCTACCCTGAGGTACCCCTGAGCAAGGTACCGTCCCTACACACTGCTCCCCGGGCGCCCAGTGGCTGCCCACTGCTTCACTAAGTATACATTATTATTATTGTTATTATTATTTTAAGCCTATTAGCCACTTCCATCTTTTATATCACAGACTGTCATTACTAATTAAACCCACTGTTAAACAGTTAGTAACTATAAACTCTGAAGAGGTCAAATAGAAGCTTTTATTAAAGCTGCATTTTATTTTAGAAAAGACTCTTCTTCTTTTCTGACTCTAACAAACCAAAATCTTCTTCTTTGGTCTTGGTGCGACTGGTGTTTATTTTGCAGTGTCCTAAAGGTAGAGCTGAGGTCTATCAGACGCTAACCACGGGACAGGCAGTGACGCGGGCTGAGGTGCTCATGAGTCCCTTTTGCCACGGGCGAATTACTAAAAGCAGCAGCAGCAACAACTGAGCGCGCTCAAAGAAACACACTGGCAACAGTCGAGACTCTGTGAAAGCCATTAAAAGGTGAAACAGCCATGTTTAAACCCACTTCTGGTGGGTCCACAGTTCATCATGATTTCAGCATTCTTGGATTTTTCCATTCTCTTTGACTTTATGTAAACTTGTGCATTTAAATATGACTTCCTCATATTACAATATTTCCACTTGAGGCTCCAGCAGTGAGTCAGTCCCCACAGACTGACATGTTAAAATGCCCAACTTTACTGCAGAAATAAACATGCTTACAGCTTAATACAAAAACCAGGTTTGGTCTCTGTAGCTGATACCCTCCTTTATAACAACTCATCATCCAGATGGAGGCTTTGATATTGATGCGTATTAATAAAACTATTTTAATGCTGCATAACAATAAAGGTCTCTTGAATCAAACAGAATTTTATTTGTTGTGTTGTTCCTTGATAGCTCGATGCATTATCTGCCTTGTGGAGGGCAGCCGGTTATTAATGGATCAGCTGAACCAGCAAATAGACTATTTATTAAAATGCACTTAATAACAATTTACAATTGAATTAATTTCAGCATACAGAGCATCAAATCATCTCCTTTCAAACTGTTGGAGAGATTATATTATTATATCATTATGAAATCAGACGGAATTAGAAGAGATGCATATCTGCCAGAGGAGTAAACTTGTGCAATAGCTGTAACGAGAAATATAGACAGAGTAGTTCAAAGTTAATGTAATTTAATTAGTTAATTCTGGTTGATTCAGTCTTCACTCTCATGTCTTGATTTTTATGGGCTTTTTTTTTTTTTTTTGGTTGTATTGTTTTTTTGCAATCCATCAATTTTCTTCCGCTTATGTAGTGCCTGGAGCCTATCCCAGCTACCATAGGATGATAGGTGGGGTACACCCTGGACAGGTGTCCTGTCTGTCATACAGAAAACAGGGTGTTGTTTTTGAAAAACTTTAAATAATGACTGATTTAAATTGAGCACCATCTTCCCTGTGCAGCTTGCCTGTTCCCTGCAAACCTCAACAGAGAGGCTATTTGCATGCCGGGAATCAGAACTTCTCATTCTGCGCTGTGTTTGCATGCAGCACTGTCTGTCGTTGTTCTTCAGCCTGCAGCACAGATACAGCTTTGATAAACAAACTATCAAAAGGACTCAAATGTTAATGCTCATCAGCAGCTTAAAAATGAAGCCATAAATGTCAGCTGCGCTCATCTCTGACCTGCAGCTGCATCCAGAAAACAGACCTGTAAGCTACAGTTAGAGTTTAAGCTGAAAGGTAGACCAAGTAAAGACAAAAGTTCTTGATTTATGGCACTGTGAGAGACATGAGAATGTGGTGATTACAGAGCAGGAGGCTGGGAGGGAGGGACAGGTATGCTGTATATAATTACAAAGCTGGAAAATGATCCGGCTTTCCGTGTGTGAGGGACACGGCTCATTTTTGAGGAGTTTGATCGATGTCTGAGTTTTGCTTGTCTTTACAGGTTGCTGCATGTGTGTGTGTGTGTAACAGCAGAGATGGCAACATGTTTCCTTTTGTGTGTGTGTCCGTGTGTAGTGTTTCCACTGGTAATGAGATGGCGAGTTGAGAGAAATTCTTGATTTAATTTAAAGGCTTCTCCACATCAGAGTGGCCAGTTGTGGGTTGCCGGGTTTTTCCAGCCACTCGGATGACGATGAAGAGGCACTCGTGTTCCTCTGAACGAGGCTTGATGCTAGTGGGTTAGTTTGATCACAGCCTGATCCAAGAGTCCTTTCTGAACTTTTTCTTTTACATGATCAGGAAACAAACTGACTGGACTTCTAAAGTTTACTGCCCCTCGCTAGTTTTCTAACCTAAATATGCATCCCGTGTTTTGTTTTACTTTACTTACCACATTTCCACATGATTTATTTACTATAATAATTTTTTTCCGCATTTTTACCATGTACAAAACCACCCAGCCCACCAGATGTATCAGACAGCACATAGATTGAGTATCCAGACCTTAGTGATCAATAAAATCTTCATACTCACGGGTTGCCCCTGAAATCATGTAAACATTGGGAGATTTGCTGTCTTTGCTTCATGAAGCAGCATCTCAGTGAATGGAAAGCTAAACCAACACGTGCATGTTGACAGAGTAAATATCGAGCGAGGCCGAAGCAGCTTTCAGTGACGGCAGAGTGCATATTTGAGCTGAGGTAAACACGCGTCACGGTCTGACCACTAACTGCCACAAATGCTTCAAGTCTGAACCTTCATTGTGAGCTCAGATTTTGAAAGAAGCCACTCGTCTTGCAGCTGTGTGAACTGAGCTGACATTCAGCTCCAGCTGGGTAGCGTTACTGCTCAGAGACCTTTGCCTGTGCTGAAAATCTTTAGAAACTCAGTTGTTTTTTTTTGTTTGTTTTTTTTAAGCGGCCTACAGGGGTGGGCGATATAGATGATGATGATGATCTGCTGAAACTATGTGCCAGCAGCACTATAGCGACACAGCATTATAAAAGTATAAAATAACTGATTAACACTTTAACTGAACAATAACTAAATTAATTGAACCTTGTAATCCTTTCAATGGTTGCACAATATTGTCATAGAATAAAGCTGGAACATATTTTCTACCTGGGATCTTGTATGCTGGATTGAGCTTTTTAACCAGATGTTTAAAGTCCTGCTTTTTCTCCCTGTGACCGAATCATTAATTTCCATCCACCATTTGCTTTGGAGTCATATGGAGTGTCACTAGCGAGTACTCCAGCGACGCGCGGAGGGTTGCTCATCATCATCTCCTCCTTTGTAGCCCGGCTGTACTCAGCTGTGCGTTTTTGTCTCAAGTGGTAAAACACATTTATTGTTTCCACCTCTAGCAGTTGTTATGCACACTAGGGAATGTAAATGGATGTCGCTGCTATGGTAACAATATTACGATATGACACTTTCCTATCACATAAAAATGTATGTGGTTATTATGACAGACCAAGTGTTATGGCACAGCCCTTGTTGCCTTTAACATTATTGAATTTCAGATCAATTCCATTTCAATTTAGTGCAGTTCAGCTTCATTTGTCATTCAATCTCACAACAGTCACTTCAACGTGCTTTATACTATAAGGTAATAGAGAGAAAACCCCAACAACCTGACAACCAGGTATGACCAAACCCTTGGCGACTCTGGGAAAGAAAAACATTCTTTTTACAGGAAGAAAAACCTGTGGTGCAATCTCAGGAAGGGAAAATAGTCTGGTGCTACATAGGGTTAGGCATAGAGACAAAAAACATATTTTTGTATCCAGCTGTAAGCATGTTTATTTGTAATGTAAAGTCTGTGAGAACTGCTGGAGCACCTGGTGGACGTTAGAGGAACTGCAGCTTGTAGTGCTTGTGATGACATCATTCTGTTTAGGGTTGCTGTTTTGTTATGTGGAGTATTACTTTGGTTAGGGTTTGAAAGTTATTGGTTATTTATCGCATGGTTTATGTTGCTTATTGTAATTTTTCTGCTGGTCTTTAGTTGTTGTTTTTTTTTTTTCTTACCTGTTAGTGAGGTGGTTGTTTCTTTCTTTGTGATATTAATAAAGTTTAGCCTGTGCAAATCCCTGTTATCCCGCACTGCTGTGCAATAGTGTGACCTGGACTGTGCGTGAAAAGTAGGCCACAGTTTTGTGCCCTTGATGCATGGACACGTTTTTAAAACTGCTGGTTTTACATTGTAAATTAGGAAAAATCAGCTCTTTTCTTTTACTGTCAGACTAAATAAATTAAATCCACAAACTCAAAACATATTAAAACTCAACATGAGGGGACGTGCAACGCTGATGCCCTGCGCCAGTTTCAGCTATCTTATTTTACAGTGTCAGCATGTAAAAATTATGCTGTCCCCATGCAGCTGTGCTGCTGTTGCCTTTGGTGGTTTCTTAGAAAACAGTAAACCAAGTGGCCCAGCCTTGTGCTTTAAGGGGGTCGAATTACTTTACGTTACTTTACGTTTCTAGTTTTCTCACTGTGTGACCTTATTTTTCACCCCAACAGAGTTTCTTTTAACTGTGTTTTAAGGTTAGCAAAGGGACACTCAGATGAGAATTTTTCTTACAGTGTGGACATTTGCTGACACACTGTCAGGATTGAAATGCAGCAGATAAGAGGAGGGGAAGAAACTAGAGCCGAGCATGTCGGATTGGAGGATTTGGGAATTTGGAAGGGATGATGTCTGAGAGATTTGGGTCCAGAGCCTTCAGGGTGGGGGTGAAATAGAGATATACATGCGTGTGTGTGTGTGTGTGTGTATGTTTTGGGGGCTTTGGATGTGGGTGGCAGCAAAAAGAGAGTTAGCCATCTGTCTGCAAAGAGGCGGAGCCTGTCTGTCCTGAACTGGACCACGTTCTTCTTTGGCGTTCCTTGTGTAATTCAATTTTCCAGAAAAGACTCTTTACCTCCAGCTATGACTCCAAGAAAGAGCTCGAGTGAACCTGTTTTGCGTTCCTGTGCAGGGTTTCTCTCTTCGTGTGGGGCCTGTCGTCAGTCTAATTACCGTCATTCTCTCCAGCTGCAGAACAAAGAGGCTGATCTGAGGATTAGAGCTGCAGATAACCAGGACTTCTGCCTGCAGCAGGGGAGAGGCATCCATTGGAGACACTGAGGAAAATATAAAGGGAAGAGCACTTTGTAGTTCGGTGGTTTTAAGGGTAGGATTCCTGCAGGTCTTTAAAACAGCCCTAAATTAAAGACAATTAAATTAAGGTGTTAAAATTCTCTTATGTTCCCAGTAAATTTGCTGGTAAAAAAATCACAACAGCAGTTGGCTCTAAGCACTTTATGATGCAAGGTAAAGACCCTGCAATAATACAAGAAAACAGACAAAACCCCAACAATCAAATTACCCCTTATGAGCAACCAGTTTGACGACAATGGCAAGGAGAAACTCCCTTTTATAAAGGAAGAAACCTCCAGCCAAACCAGGCTCATGGAGGTGTGGAAATCTGCCGTTCAGTTGGGGGTGAATGAGGTTGTTCAGTTAGTGGAGGTCCCCGCCCCCTCTGCAAAACCTCTCACTCATGGTTGGGATTATGTTATAAAATGTAACTTACATTTGAATTAAAATAGAGGAAATACAAAAAAATTAATAGAGGCCATTCCGGTAGAAGAGGGAAAGACCATCTCGGAACTGAGGAGTATAAACTTCACAATCTTACAGTGACGGGATTGCAGCCATTTCCCAGCTTTCTGTAAATGGTGCGCATAGCCACTGATGAAGGTTCATTACAATTTGCATATTAATGATCAAGAAACTAATTGTTAGTCAGTGGTGCTGGTTATGCAAATGTACTGTTTATACTGTTGAGGAAACCTGCAGTCAGCTGAAACTGTAAAAGTAAACTGGATGAGTGAAGAAACATTTGTCCCAGTGAAACAGTAACATCCAGAGGAACAGAATCAATTCTCCAGGGTTAATGTGTGGATCACAAGCCTTTTCTTCATATTTATAAAATTAAACAGCACTTTTTATGCAGTTTCATTAAAATAATTCATCTGTACTGACATGCTGAGACAAAAAAAGCTTCTCTGTACAGATTAAACTTCATCCTGAGATGATTAATATTGAAGTTTCCCCAGTAGGATCTTTGCTCCCAGCAGATTGCAGCAGTGTGTTGCAGCCATTGTTGCGTTGCTGTTTTACTCGTTGCTTTATTATTGTTGGACACAGTAATTGGGTTTCCAAAAAGTGCACCAAACCCTGGACATTCGCCAGGCGATGCGTGTGTGTTGTTGTTGTTACGGTGTCAGCTGGACTGCTCTCACTAAGCGTTCCTTGAGCAGTTCTCTCACCCCATGACAAGGAAAGTTGCAAGAGGCAGGGCCTGTGTTACAGGTCAGTGTTGTGAGTGTGTACCCTGAGTCATGGTGCACACAGTTTGTTGTTTTAACCCCACCCCCTTTCACACCCAGGCCTGTGTCGAGTGTTTCTTTGTTGATAAATTCCTCATTCTGATTTCATTTTTTCTATTAAATGTAAAAGAAATATTTGCATGTAATTGTATATGTTTAAGATTTCTGTGATGATTTTTGTTTTTGTTTTCTTTTTTACATTAAATTGTATTTAATGTGTGCGTTTCATTTTGTCTCCACCAGGTGGCGCTGCTCGGCCTGGACCTCTTATCTGCCTTAGTGACAAGGTTACAGGAGCGATTTAGAGCCCAGGTGGGAACAGGTAAGACTCAAATTTCAATCTTTGATGCGAATTTAATGTTTTATTTAATGTTGGATTTTTAAAGTGGTAATCTGATCGAGTTGAAGTGAAGTCAGAGCTTTTCTCTATATTATTTCAAATGCTTGAATTAAAAAAAAAAAAAAACCCTGACCAGTGAAACTCAGTCTATTCATTTGTCATTATCTTTATAAATTAAAGTTAGTTTGCATTATCTAATTAAAAATTGTTAAGTTTACTTTCAGTTTTTAGTTTTTATGTATTTTAATGTTAATATTGGATACTGATTGATATTGAGGGAAGTTGACTCTCAGTGTCTCTCATTATTTGCCCCAGTCCCCTCAGGATGAATCTTCATCCACATTTAAACACATCGACAAATATCAAACAAAACATATTTTGTATTTTTGTATTTTGTATTTTTTTTTTCAGGCTCTTTGAAACATGTCGAGTAACACAAAAGTACAAAGTTGCAAAAGCGAGTGAGAATTAAAGAATTTGAAGAAAAGCTATCTGGAGCATGTACAAAAGCTTTTGTTTCAGAGTTTCAAACTACTGTTCTCACCTCTTCTCACCAAGTTTCTGTTGAGTGCTGTTGATCACTTCATCTGCTCTTACTTTGCATGAGAATAACTTGACAAAACATCCTGTACAACTGAGCCATTTCACCATCGTTAAGTACCAATAAATAACTCATATTTTCTTTTCTCACTCAGTTCTGCCCAGCCTTATTGATCGATTGGGAGATGCCAAAGATCAGGTGCGAGAAACAGACCAAACGTTGCTGCTAAAGATCATGGAACAAACCGCCAACCCGCAGGTAACACGCTCACTTTTTCTAAGACAGTTCAGGCGGTCATGCATTAGCTCAAATTCAGATGGATGTCGGCTTTAGTTCTCACCTGTTTACTCTGTGGTGAGCTTGGGGGTCTCACTGGGTGTGAAAGTCTGCTGCCACACCCGTCTGCACCCGCAGACTTCCTGCAGTGGAAGCTGGGGGGCTGGCAGGTGGCCGGCAGGATGCCAGTGGTTGACCTTGTTAGACAGGTGTTACACCCAGGGTCTCCAGCACAGACAGCATAAAAGAAAGAAGTTACCATGGTGACATCCACCACTGGTTGTCCAAGTCCTGCTCTGAAGCTTCAAATTGATCATCTGGGTGAACTGCATCAATAGAGCCAGCTATAAACCTGAGGACGCAGCACACTCATTGACTAACGACTTATCAATCACATGTCGTTAGCCAATGAACATAACATTGATAATCCTCCCTTTTAACATTTAAACCAGGCACAATTAAGATATACATAAATGGGAAAGTGTTTACTGAGGTCAGGGCAATCTACCCGTAGACTCCTCTATAAACAGATGATTTTTTTGCAGCCACAGCTGTTGGCCCCTTGTGGTCAAAAGCTTGAAAAAGTCCTGTTTCATTGTGTACATGATGTTGTGTATTTTTGCAGTACGTGTGGGACCGAATGCTGGGAGGCTTCAAGCATAAAAACAACCGGACCAGAGAAGGAGTGTGCCTTTGTCTCATCGCCACGCTGAACACGTGAGTTTCCCTCCTTCGCTCGTTCTGCTCGAGCAGGCCGATTGGGCCGTCACGTGACCTCATTTTTAAAAATCTGTGTCCTCCCGTCTCCTCGTTTTTGTCCCGTTGCTCATTACTCTGATCTGTTTGTCTTACAGATATGGAGCCCAAGGCCTGACTCTCAATAAAATTGTTCCTCATATATGTAACCTCCTGGGGGACCCCACTAGTCAGGTATAGCCTACCATGACATCTCTCTTCTCTTTTTTTTTTTCTTTTTAGAAGATTTTGTGTAATTTATGACCAAAACATTGAAGAGACACCAGGTGAAGTTTAAATTAAGCCAGCCGGCACCACCTTGTACCACCAGGTGGTGCAGTGAGTTAACTAGGGATGCCATATAGAGTACCTGATTAAACGCTGCCATCTGGAGGTGAAAGTCTGTATGACTTTTTTTTTTCAATTGTAATTTTTTTCACCCCATTGGTTTGTCTGATGAGTTGACTACATCATTTTATTCATGGTGACTCTGCTGTGGAACATCTGAATAGAAACGTCTGTTTGTTTGACTCCTCTCTGATGTTGTTGTGTGATGCTGGTCACCAGGTCCGTGATGGAGCCATGAGCTCCCTGGTGGAGATCTACAGACATGTGGGTGAGAGGGTGAGGCTGGATCTCAGCAAGAAGGGCCTGCCACAGTCACGGTAAGAGAACAGGCCGCTGCCGTTTAACAATTTTTCTCTTTGATAGCCTTCATTGATTAACGGTAGAGCGATGGTTAATGAACAGAGAGCCCTTTATTAGTTCCCTGTTCCAACCACAGCTTGATTTTCACGCGCTGTTTGGTTCAAGTGGGTAAAATGTAAAAGTCATTAAACATTTTATAGCAACCCTACTTTCAAGAGTCTCTTTTTAATTAGAATTATAGAAAATTTTATTTAGCCTTTTTCACATATTGAGTTTCTACAGATTTAGCTGATGTACTGCAGGAATTTACCATTTATAATGCTAAATATATTATATGATTTTTCTTTATATTACCACTGTTTTAAATTGCTATCGAATTACCATATATAAGGATTATACCTTCCTAAAACATGATTCTGCAGCTCATCGGAGCACCTGTGAACCTGTGATTTAGCATCAGAAATCAGCACAGAGTGTAAAATAAATGGTTGTTTAAACATAAAATATATATTCTGTTATGATTCATTATTTATGAAGTTGGCTGCAGATTTAAAGTTGAGCTGAACTGCAGTAGAGCTGGTGTGCGTGCACTTTTTGGTCTAAATCCACACTGCAGAGGTTACTGTCTGGCTCATGACTGAACACCCCAGATGATTTATTTTTTCCTAAATCGGATTTATGGTCATCGCTCTTGTAATCAGCCATGAACAAGCTCTTTGAAACGGCGCCAGAATTTTGTAGCTCGGGCTCAAAACGTGATTTCACGTTTAATATCAGATACCAGCGAACATTCAGATGCGGCATCTTCTTTGTTCCCTTTGTGTCCTCTTCGTTCCTCCTTCACACTGGGCCATATGTCTCTGCACCCCTCCATCACCCCTCTCGCTCGCTCTCTCTCTGGCCCCGTTGCCTGTTAGTCATCTGTGTGGTGGTTTCGGTCTATTTTGGTCTCTGCAGCAGAAAGCCGAGGGAGGGCTTCTCACCTCGGAGGTGATGGATAGTGCAGTAAACAGGTCTTTAGTTACTTTCTGCTGCCCATCTGCTTTGTTTTATGTGCCATCTGCATAATTATCTTCACATTCTTGTCTTTCTCTCTGTCCCTCTGTTACAGCTTGAATGTAATCTTCAGCAAATTCGATGAAGTCCAAAGATCCGGGAACATGATCTCATCTTCTGGTTCAGGTGAGTGCTCCTCCCTTTGCTTCAGGCTTCTTTCTGCTGGTATGCAGAGCACATTAGAGGCTGGCTGATGTGGAAATTCAAATCACATCTCTGTAGTTTTAGGCTGGATAAATTATATGTACCTCAGTGTCTTCTATCAAAAAGCAACAGGTGGGACGTCTCAAACACATTTATTAAAGATTGTAGTTTTTCCCCGTTGTCTGACTGGCTGACACCCGCTTGGTGGGTCAGGCTGACCAAACAGCTGGTCTCTGAGGGCCTGTTGTCCTGAAAGTGAATCTGCAAAGGTTCCGATTTCCTGCACCTTTGTTTTTGAGTCAGCTGCAAAATCAGCTGAAACTTGCAGAGCTGGTTTCAGTGAACCTGGTGGCTGCAGAGGTTTTAGCTGAATATTACTGCGCTATATAAATACAGGCCATTTTACTGCTCCTGTTTTTTTGACCAGAGACTGTGACTTCCTCTGAGGTGTTAGGCTTCATCTGTGTTGTAGTTTATACATTTGTTGTTGTAGTTGTTGTTTTTGGTGGGCGTTTTGTATCAGACTGCTTCTCACAAGGACATATGAACTCATGGTTCAGTGAGTGTGTCCTTAGAGCTGCCCTCTTTGTAATCTGTTCAGGGGATGTCTGAGATTTTTAGCTACAAATACATGGGTTAAGGTTTCTCAGTTGCAGCCCTGGAGCATAAACAATTCTCTTTCTGGTGGTTTAAGTCGTTTTTGTTTCGAGGGGATGGGACAGCTTGGTGTGTCTGTCATATGGTGCAGGGTGAAATTTAGGAGTTATTTGACAGCAGAGCTTGAAGACAACATCTTCCTTGTGGCAGATTTTTCTCTCCTGTGTCATCACTCTCTTTTTCTGGCGTGTCAGCTTCTGAGTCTACCCTCCATGTTGAATGTGTACATGAACGTGGAGAAAGGAGGAGGATGGGGGAGGGTTTCAGGCCCAATGGACAGCCTGGGGCGAGAGTCAGAGATTTCAGCTGTCCCTCTGTGGAAGTAAAAAAGACTAGCAGACTCTGTTAATATATCAGAAACACAAAAAAATAAAACTGCAGTTGGGTGGATGTTAGAAATCCTTCGCATTTGGAGCTGCTGACTCTGTCTAATTGCAGCTAACGCCGCATTTACAGCAAGAACAGCTGATCCGAGGAGAACACGGTGAGACGGGGATCAGTGTTTCAAAACAGTCTCCACCTCCCGTCTCAGCTGCCGCTCTGAGTTTCTTTGAGTGTCATGTGAAGTTTAACTTTCAGTAAGACCTGATCAATCATGATGAGGCACGATTTTCTGTCAGATTTAAGCTGTATTCACCAGCCTGCTGAGTCACAGTCGCAATCTTAAGATGATGACACAGCATTTCAGTCGGCACTGAAGTTCTTTCATCTCTTTCCTGCTATTTTTATAAGTTATTTTTGCACCATATTTTCATCTTCTTTGTTCTGTTTATTCGACTCCTTAAATAGATCTGTATAAAATCCATCAAAGTGGAGAAAAAAATCCCACCTGAACCCCCCTTAGTTAATCCTTGTTTTTTACTTATAGCCAGTCCAGAAAAAATGTTCTCATCAGTCAGTTTCTTTGTAATCTCCTTTAATTTCAGACACTGAGGATAAATAATATTGCTCAGCTCCGTAGGACATATGAAGCAACTCCTGAGCGTGAGTCCTAATAATAAATAAAGGTGGACACTTTAGCCAGTGTTCATGTTGCTGTGTGAAAGTTAACTTGGAGGACTGAGAGGAGCATGTACACATGACTCATTTCAGCGCTTATTAGATATTGAGCCTTTATATCCATCACGATCAGCTGCTTGGCTCGACTCGTCTCTTTCACAGCTCAACTGAAATTGACTCTGTGACTTGTTTTAATTGAAATCTGTCAGTCTTAGAGAGAGGGGAATGTCTGGTGTTAATGTGGATGGGCAGTGAGTGCCTTGACAGCAAAATAAGAATAGAATAGAATAGAATAGAATAGAATAGAATAGAATAGAATAATCCTTTAATTGTCCCACAAGGGGAAATTTGGTTGTAACAGCAGCTAGAAGACACATATACAACACACAGGACACAGAACAGAAACATACACAGTTTTTCTTACATATTTACATCAAGGACAATGGTTACTATAATAAGCTCTAAGCATTGAGGAAATGGGTTGTTATACTGCACTGAGATATTATAGGCCTTTTAATTTTTATTTCGTTTTACATTTTTTTCTTGTACTTCAGTTGTAATTGTGTTAAACTGTAGTTTGAAGCGCAAGTTTGATGTTTCATTGAGTTTATATTGTTTGAAAATGCTCAGTTAATGTTATTATGCAATGAGCACATTTGTCAGGGGCTAAATTTAACAGTCATTTAGAGTTTCAACGAACACATACATGGATGCCTGAGGATGGTAGTGTGACCAAACTGAGAGAGAGTATAGATGTTTCATCTATATATTTAAAAAAAATATACAGTGGAACCCCGACTTAGGAAATTAATTAGTTCCCGAGGGTCTTTCTTAAGTCGAAATTTTTTGTAAGTCGAAGCACCCATCGCGCCTTTTGAGTGAACGATAGGCTATAGGCTAATTGCTAACTGCAACAAAAATTCGTCGTTCAAGTGGAACAGCGAAGCGCAAGTACGAAAGCCAAGGGGGTTGTCACATGATTCGGAAGGCATTGTGGGCGTTCTGGGCATTCTGGGCTCAGCCAATCAGAGCCAGTGGATTTCGTTACATGGGCATTTTGCCGTAACACGGGCAGAAATATTGCCGTTAAGTGCCTTCGTAAGTTGAATTTTTCGTTAAATGGAGTATTCGTAAGTCAGGTTTTTCTTTTTTTTAAAGTATAGTTTTTAATTTTATTTTGATTAACCTACGTAGTAGTTTCATTAAACTTTAAGTTTTGACTTTAGTTGTAGTTCACTTTCATAATAACTCAGGCACTGCAAAGGTTTTTTGTGCTTTTGTAACAAAACTAAGCAAAAAGCTAAGAGTGAACACTGAACTGAAGATGTGCACACATGAAACTGAAATGAGAAAGAATTACTGTAAATGTCTTTAGTTTTATTTATTTTTTGTAAGGTTGGTCAAATTTGTTTACACAACTGGCCCGATGAAGCATTGCTGGATCTGATTATTGAGTCTCGTATTTCTACATGACTGTGAGTAAAAAAAAAACCCGCATAAAGCTTTCTGTTGAATTTTGGTTCTATTCTATTCTGCTCTGTCCCCAAATCTTCCCCCTGAAAACCCTTCACATTACAGTAATTATGATTCAGTCTAAAACTGAAAGTAATTACACTGATTAAATAACACAGTAAAAATGAAAGTGAACTAAGAGAAAAAATATTCCTAAAGAAATAAAAGTGGAAAACTGTAATAAATCCAGTTTTTGTTTTTTTTCTTTTTTGCAAAGGACAGAAGTTTAAACTGTTCCAAAGTTAACTGAAGGACAAGAGATTGGGAAAAAAAGCAGCTTTGAATTCATGTCTAAAGGATGCGCAGTGTTGGAGGGATGTCAGCTAAAGCTCAACTATGTATTATCACTTTTTACCACAAGAGGAAGCAGTGAGTCAGTGCACCCCACTGGAAAAATGCTGCCCCCTGGTGGTAATAGATATAGTTGCAGAGGGTAATTACGAAACGTAGCTTTACCTCTCACAAAATTGAGCTATTTCAGCAACTAAAGTGCTATATGTTACACAAGTATCGTGTTTTTACAGCTCTCTTGGTGTATCCCATCCTTATAGTGTTTCATTTATCTGTTACAGATCAGCTAAAATGACTAATTTTATGATTAAAAATATCTCAAAAGTGCAAAAATATACAATTGCTCACTCTCTAGATGGTTGACTACAGACAGATGGAAAGAGACAGGCTGTTTTTTCAGGGAAGGAGACAAGGGAGGAGGGAGCAGAGTGAGAGACTGTGGAGGGATAAATCGACAAGAGCGAGGGAGGGAGCAAAACAAAGCAGCCATTTCTGTGGCAGTACTGTGAGGTAAACAGAGAGAGAGGTGGCAGAGACTTCGGTTAGAGCTGACCGATCGGTGGAGCGATCAGCTGTGGATCTGCATTCCTGTTCTGCTCAGCAGCTTTGCACCATGACAGCTGGAGAAGGTAAGACTGGAAATGCGAGGAGCTCTCAGACCACACGCTTTGAAACACCCAAAATATTATCATCGTCTCTTTTGCTCTGTGTTTGAGTTTTTATCTTTTTATGTAATCTTTTTTTTTTTTCTGCTGCAAGCTGAGCTCTGAGCCACTTCTGTACTTTTCTGATAGCCCCGGCAATCGAGGAGGGAGTCTCCGGTTGTTTCTGCAGCAGCGTGGCGTTATAATTATAAGTGTGACTGCTGTGACGAAGCTGCACCAGCTTTCAGTGGTCACACTGTGATTTCTCCATGCAGTGCACATGGTAGTGTCACATTTTTTGCCTGTTGTTTGGAGAATGCCTGCTGGTGCCTGAAGCCACGAGGGACAATTTGATTTTCCTTATCCTGGAAATGGTTACACATTTCTCTATATCATTTAGATAATTTGCTACATAATCCCTTCTATTATATATTTTTGTGCGTATAATTTTTGATAAGCACACCTTCGGTTTTATGGTAGGAGTATACAAGGACAAAAAATCTTGCTTCTGCTGACGTTTCGTTATAAAAGCAGCCAGCCCCGACATGATTTTGTTTTGCAGTTTTACATCAGCGGTTCAGTCACTGGCAGAGCAGCAGTCAGCAGCAGCTCTTTTAAGAACCAAAGTGGAACTAAAGTTATTGCAGCACTTGAATTGTATGAAGAAAGCAGGTCATCCTCACAGTGGGAGTGGTGCGTTTTTAAATAGGCGGATGCTCCAAGAAACCTGATGAAGTGGGCGAAACAGGCTTTAGGAAACATGAAGTCAGAGATTTATTTTGCTGCAGTATTTTCCACTACTGATACAGCACATGTAGAAATAAACAAGAGTCCTTTCCACTCGCTTAGTTTCTATAAATATGTTGCGCGTGTGATATGTTGGTGAATTTCTGATTAAGCAGGAACCAAATAAACATTCTGCAGGTCACCGTAAAATCAGAAACAGACCATCAGCGCTCCTCTGACAGGAGAGATGACATCGTGTGGGGCGGTGTGAGGGCGATCCTGGTCGTGTTCCAGACCTGCTGCGATCGCTTCATGCTTCATTTCTGCTGTTGTGCTCGGCTTTCACACGGCCACAGGGGTGAGGCGAAGGTAATCTCGAGCTGCTCAGGGGTGATTTTACCTGGAAGCAGAGTAGTATAGACCACAAAAATTAGCCAAATAAATCCAGTGCAGTTTGTTTCAAAGCTTCATTAATGCTAGCTAGCCAAATGTTGACTTTAAGACCAGCTGCAAAAAAAGGAGCGGTTCTGTGACTAATATTTAGGTTTTCATAACAGTGTGTGGGAGTAGTCTGTTTATTGTTTTGGTTCCATTTTCTTTACATTTCCTTTCTTATGTATGATATACATTTCATGCATATAAAATGTTTTATTTTCTATAAACTACAGAGAGGAGAAAGAACTACTGAAACATAAAGGCTCACTTATGCACAGATATTAAATCTCCGAGCATCTGTTTATTTGCTCTCAACACAAAATAAGCTGTAAGTTTGGTAATAAAAGCTGCATTTAAAACTTTAAATTGTCCCGTATCATAAATACAGCTCCATCTTTGTAACAAGCCAAATCTATTTAAAATCACTCGTAAAATCAGTGAGTTCTGACGATTTCTAATCATGTATAAACTGTTTGGAGGTCTGGTTTACCGTGGCGCATCGTTCAGATGGATAGCTTGTGTGGATATCTCGGATGTGAGCTAGAAGTTTGTATTATTTCTCCAGATCTGCGCACACTGAGGCTTCAGATCCAGGCTGTATTTATAACCACAGAGGAGAGCTGTGGGTGGGTGGGTGGGTGGGACGCCATGTCAGCTGCTCACTTCTCAGTTTCTTGAACACAATCACAGTGTTTTTGTGACTGGCTGAATTCCCAGCCTGTGTGTGTGTGTGTGTGTGTGTGTGTG
>NW_005187564.1:818764-820843 GCF_000239375.1 Pundamilia nyererei
TCTGTAAAATGAGAAATGACATGATTCTCTGAGCTGTGAAACCTGATTTCAAGTATAACTCCAGTGTGTGAACGAGGAGAAAGGAGAGCGCTTCATTCTAAGGAAGCTCTTTGATCGTGACACACACAGTGAAAGTGGTGCTTTGCAGAGAGCTTAACAAGCTCATTAATGTGTGTGTGTGGGTGTGTGCATGCTGTGTATTTGCTGCCATTGGCTGCTTTACTGTGTGGAGGAGGATTTGGCTTTAAAGCACCAAAGAAGTACCTTTTCTTTAAATGTCTTTGATTCAAAGAGGCCATACTGATAAAAATAGAAGGTTCAAACATACATTTTGCATGTCGACAGCTTGGAGCAAATGAGTTCACTCTTCATTGCCAACTGAGTTTATTAGCAAAATGTACAAATTTCCAGCTGTTTGCAAAAACTAGATCACAGCAGGACAGTTAAATGTTACAAGAGACGTCAACATCATCTGTTTTTAATGTTTTCGGTTGCAAAATCATTCAGCACCCCCCCTGCCAGAGGGAATTCACTGTCAGTTCACACATTTATAAATGACTGTGCAGACTTTTATAACTCCTCTGTAAATAAACTTTCACCAGAGTTTCAGCGTCTGTTGATTAAGGCCTACATTTATTATACATCTGATTATATATCAGCAAAATGACAAAGCAACTCATCACAAAGTTAAGAGATAGCTATCAAACAAGAGCCACACATACCAGTGTGTTTGCTATAGTTAGACCACTGCTGACGCAAAAGAACCAGACAACTATGCTCAGAACTATCTGAATGAAAGATGCCTTCTATTTTAGCTGAATGAGGTATTTAAACCCCTCTTGTGTAATTTTAATATTACGCACAAATAAATAATTTTGTAATAATTGTTCATCAGTGCACAGCTGATGCGAGTGAGACTGTGTAAGGGGGTAGGTGGTGGGGGGTGTTGGAGGACTTTATATAAAACAAAGGGAGATGCACAGAAATGAAGAGATGAGTATAAACCTCTTGAATGATGCTTTTGTCTTACTGTTGCTCTCTGCCAAGTGAATCGTGCAGACAGCCCTTCTGGTTCTGTGATTCTGGGGTTTAAACAGCGTCTTTGATGGGCACAATAAGAGGCCGGTACAGCAGTGGCCCCTCTGCTCGGGAAACAGACTCGGGGTTATCTGCCGCACTCACAATCTGTGCAAATAGTTTGTGAACAGGCTCATTTGGGGGAGCACAAACCTGAATGTGAAGCAAATCCCAAACAGGAACAAGCAAACACTGTCACTGGAAACACTGAGAGAATGTTAATTAATGCTGAATAGAAATCTATGGGAGACTTCAATATTAGCAAATTCAAAGTATAACTTCTATTTCAACCCTTGTTTTTGGAATAAAGTCAACAAACCTTTTAAGGAGTTTCTCGCAATACCAATAATGGCTGCCCTCCGAGAAGGATTTTAATCTCAGAGAATGTATTTGTTAGAAAAATCCAGGGATCGCACGTGGCAGAAAAAGCATGGCGGCGACGGAGAATGAGAAGGGCGAAAGCGGATCGTTGAATGAAGCGGATGAACCAGAATTGGTTTGTAAAAGTGGTGCAACTTCAGTGGTGTGGAACTGGTTTGGCTTTCGTCAAATACACACCAAATTATAATTTTTGGTAGAGCATGCAAGCAGACCATCGTTATTACCGTGTTTTTCGGAAAATAAGTCGCTCTTAAAATCCTTTTATTTTCTGAAAAATCGACAGTGCCCCTTATAATCCGGTTCGCCTTATGTATGAATTCTGGTTGTGCTTACTGACCTCGAACTGATTTTATGTCTTACACAGCGCTCAAAAATCTGTAAAAAAATGTTTTAGCACGACTTTGATAAGCTACAAAGCCGCACCGCTTGATGGATTGTCAAAGCATTACGGCTACCATAGTCAGGAGCCTCGCCGAGTGATACGTACTGTTCTTCAACATAGTATTACCGTATTGTGTGTGTATAACCTCTTTTTAAGTTTTGTAGATATATTACACATGGTTATAGTTCAGGATATGTCGGCCAGTTTCCACTGGAAATGCCTTTTGGTTAAACTGGCAG
>NW_005187564.1:821819-824024 GCF_000239375.1 Pundamilia nyererei
TTTTTTTTGGGGGGGGGTTTTGCTGGCAGTATTTAAAAAATAAAGAGAAATAAATCAGCTGTTAATGTGAACCAAAACAATTAATTTAATGCTGATATTTGTCTTAATTCAGTATTTATTCACCTTAAAAAAAGGGGGGGGGTCAAATGTTTTAGGATTTTTTTTTCCCTGTAATTATAATTTCATTTACTAATTATTTTTATTTAGATTATCATCTTATGTTCATTTTTACCCCAAATTAATTTATTCCGTGTTTATTTTTATAATTCTTAATCTGGTTTTGTTTTATATTTCCATAACTTTTCTTTCAGTCATACAAAGACAAGAACAAACAGATTTATAGGTGAACTGATCACATGTTGATTGTTGTCAGCTAAGAAATTCACAGGGACGTGAGCTCCTTCCTGCTCGGTGCTTCTAAGAAGCTCAGTTTTCTGTTTGAAATTTGACGGATCAAATCCCGTCTGTAACAAACGGGTATGAACAGAAGTCATGAGGTCTAAAATAAAATTGGACACTGTGCAAATCTCAGGAGATGGTAAACACCAGATTTCATCAGCACATAATTTGCAGGCAGAAGGTGATTTTTTTTTTTAAATAAAAAATAAAAAATCCTCCTCTGTTGTTTTAGGAAAACATAGGAAGTCTTTATTATGATATAACACTGATCACCAGTCAGCTGTCTTATATAACACCAGCTAAACTGCTGCAGTGAGTGATGGAGACACCGCCTTGGGCCTCATGAAGATCCCTGTTGGACTCTTCTGGGCTCCCTTAGGGGGTACCAAGGGACAAAAAGGTGAAGAAGAAAACCGAGCGAGCTGGTGGGATAGCAAGAGGCCCTCCCTCTGTCCTCGATTTAGAGAATTTTCCTGAGCTAAACTTTCAGTTAATCCCCCATTCCCCTGAGCTTTTCTTCTGTTTGTATAAAAAGATCCTCACTGTTATATAAATCTGGGCTTCATGCAGATTACTATTGCCAGCTCTGACAGCTCCACTGTGCACTGCACCCACAGTGTATCCTGACACCTAGTGGACAGAAAAGGCAGCACACCTCTCAGTCCTCAAACAACAGGATTTGCACCTTTATTTTCAGAGGGGGTTAAACAACACTAACGAGTTAATACAGTGAAATAAGAAATGAAAACTGAAATGAGAATATGTGTCTACAAAATTAAAAAAAAATGCAGTTAATTAAAACACACCCATTCAGAAGGAGGTGATGTAATCGTGTCGTTACTTGCGCTGGATGTGGGGTATACCAAGTGTCCCTTTTAATGTGGGAGTGCACAGCATTTGTTTATCCCATTGAGAAAATATCCCCTATTTTAATTATCAACATTCAACAGTCCACACTGCAGTGTTTAGCTTTTATCCAAAGAAACTGTATCACTGTGGGACACAGAGTGGACATTATAAGACTAGAAAATTAGAAAGATGCACTCATTACAGTTCTTCCTTTCAGGCTTATTGCATTTAGTGAGTTCAGATAAAATGCAGTATTCCTCTCCTTGACATGATTACTGCCAAACCTGCAGAATTCAAATGTGTCTGTTTTTAAATTCTGCAAAGCAAAATTCCCGACCTGTCCCACACAAACCTGCTCTCTGTCCCTGCTTTCATTTCTTCTCTTACCCACGCTGGAAACTAACTGATACTTAAGTGAATTTAAGATGAAATAAAAACGTAATATGGATGCAGATCTTGGTCCCCTTTTAAAGTCACATGATTAGTATTTTTGTTGTTTCTCCCCTGCAGATAAACTGTTGTTGTTTTCTCATGAAATGTATTTCTCACGTGTGTGGTTGCTTCTTTGCTTTGCTGTGATGATAAAACACAGAGGTGTTAAACCTGCTTTACTTTCACAGCTACAGCAGATACTTTTGATACATTTCCACAGTACTTATAACCAGTTTTGTGTTTTATCACAGTTGTGTAAAGATCGATGAGAAACTGAACAAACAGTTTTAGTCAGACAAAAAAAAACCAAAACATTAAACTGCTGACGTCCCTCACGACCTCCGCCTGTTACAAGTGATGAAACCTTTACAGGAAGATGGAGGTGATGTCCAGAGGCTTGTGGGCTGATTGCTGCTGTCACCACTCATTTACCTTCAGATGCTCTAATGACCCGCCTCAGGCTGTGGCACACACTCTTCTGTGTGTGTGTGTGTGTGTGTGTGTGTGTGTGTGTGTGTGTGTGTG
>NW_005187564.1:824055-831094 GCF_000239375.1 Pundamilia nyererei
GAGAGAGAGAGAGAGAACTGCTCATCTCATGTTGCATGCCGCTTTAATTGCTCCCTGGATAAATCACACACACAATCCAGCCGTTGTGTCAGCGTTGCTGGCAGCAGCTGCTCTGACAGCTGTGATCAATGCTCTCATCTGTGTGGTCGGGCGCTGTGCTTTCTGCTTAGGTGTGCGAGCTGTTAGCCTTTACGAAGAGGCGAGGGGGCGAGTGTTTAGGTGATTGGCTGTTGGTTTTGCTGGCCTACGGATTACGTCTGATAACTGATTACTTCCTTTAACCTGGAAAAAAAAAATAGATGCGCTGATGAGCAGCTTGGCCACTTAATCAAACTTTCTAACAGTGGTGTGATGGATTGCAAGGATCATACCTAAAAGAGCTGTTCTAGAAACAAAAATAAATCCAAACAGATGAAAGGAGTCAGTTAGGGTGGTTCAGGCAACTGATTAGGGGGCTTTTGTCTCATGGTCTCAAGGAAAGAAAGTCCATATGGGGCCATATTTACTAACAACCCTTTTGATATTAAATTGGCCTAAAAGGTGTGTACACAGGTGTCTTTGTAGTGTCCAACATTTTGGAAAGAAAATAATGAATTTAATCACAAAGTTTAAATTCATGAATGTCTACAGCAGACACTTTACTGCAGATTTAATACGTTATGTTATGTTGTGTCTGATATGGCTGTATTGGCCTCTCTTGGGTGTGTTGATGTTATTTGGAGCAAGTGGGGCATAAGTTATCAGAGTAAGTGTATAATTGTCACGTGTAGGTCGTTGCAAAGCTCAGAGCTTTGAGCCACAGCATCACACTTTGAATCTGCCCTGTGGGTCTGCAGCCCCACGTGTTTCTGGGCCTCAATAATACAAAACGGAACTCAACCTGCAGCATTTGTGGGACGGAGAATCCCAATATCAGGTGCACGTGGGGGTGCGTCTTTTTTTTTTTTTACAGGCAGCAAAGTAAGGGTTTACAGTAAGCTAATGGCTTTTCATTGTTTGAGAGGTTTAGCCACATAGAGATCGATCGATAGAGAATAGAGAGCGAATAGCATCTGCACGTCTTTTCTCAGCACCCACCGAGCTTCTTTGGTTGCACCTCGTGTGTGGATTGTACTGGTTATTTTACTCTAAAGTGCACACTTCCATGGACCCAGGATCACATCTTGGCTCTTTGAGACGTTGTGTTCATCATCTGTGTTCTGGGTGACGTGTCAGTTCGACTTCCAGCTCACATTGTGTTGTTTTTTTGTTTTGTTTTTCAGTCAAGTATAAAGCGGCTGGGATGAGAATTGGCTGAGCTAAGTCACAGAGCAAAGGCTGTGTTTCTCAGGGGTCTTGATCATGAGTGGGTTGAGAGTCGAGTAAGAAATTGAGAGACGATCTGCAGTGATGAGGATGCTGTGCTGGTCTATTGTGGTGAAGAGAGAGCAGAGGGCCACAGAGAAGCTATTGATTTACTGGTGATCTACATTCCGACCCTCACCTATGGACACGAGGTGTGGGCAGTGACAAAGGATGAGATCACCGATACAAGCAGTAGAAAGGAGCTTCCTCTGGAGAGTGTCTCTTAGAGAGGGTGAAGAACGTGGGCATACAGGAGGGGTTTGTCCTCCACATCAAAAAGCGAGGTGCTTTGGGCTACTGGCCAGGATGCCTCCAACCTCCCAGGGAAAGAAATATCTATCGGCTGGCTTATGAACACTTCAGACGAGCTGGTGGACGAGGCTGGATAAAGAAGGTCTGAGCATCTCTGATTCCCCCGAGACCTGCATTTCGATAAGCAGCAGATAAAGCTTCATCATTATTGACTTCTTTTTGAGAAACTGCATTTAAACACGACAGTGTGGTCATCGTACAGGAACTGTGCTCAGTAAATACAAAATGCTTCATAACCTCAGACCCCTCCCTGTTTTTAGAGCCTTTAGTCCAACAGCATCAGCAGTGATGTTACTGTGACACATACACACACACACACACCTCAGGGAGAGGGCTGGTTTGTCTGGGAGTGTGCCGGAGCCACACACAATCCATTCGACAGAGATGCCTGAAGAAAGCGAGAGTGTGTGTTAGAGGCTGCTGCCGAGACATGCTGAGGAAGCTGATGTGCAAGAAAATCTGCCCTCGTAAGAACGATGCATTTATCTGTCCTCATTTTCATCCTCGCCGCGCTCGTCTCGCCCTGCACAGCTTCCTGTCTGTCTGTTATTGCTCTGCTCTCTCTGGCTCTGTGCGTCTCATGTCTGCCAACCTGTTGCCTTTTTGTCCCTGTCATGTTTTGTATTTCTTGGTCATGATGATGATTTTCATGCAGGGAGCAGCTTGTGTGGATGAAGCTTCTATTTTATGTATCAGTTTATTATACGTGGCTCCACAAATAAAAGAAAAGGCACAAACCTGATTCCTAAACAGCAAGTTAATGTCTCTAAATGTCCTCAGACAGCGGTCATGATCATGGCTGCAAACACCGCCTTTATCTCCGTGCCTCAGCTGGCGGATATCACCACCGGCTAATCCCTCGTGTGAGTGGTCACGTTGGGCAGGTGACGCCGGAGGCCATGTATGCACTGCTGCCAAACCAGATTAGAGTCAGATGGATGGAATGATTAAAGCGTGCACAGATACATACACCACCTGACAGATTGCCCGTGTTGCACTCTCCCCCCTGAGAGGTTATCCAACGCAGCAATGACTCAGGGCTGTTTAACACTTAAGAGAATGATTTCAGCCTCTGAACGATGACTGAACGGTGCTTTATTGATCCTTACGGGAAATAATTCTCACAGTCAGCCAGCCTGTATCGAAAGCCTTAGTCACCTACACCCTTTCTCATTTCTTCTTCTTCTTTTTTGCAGATAAGAACTTTGAGGATGAGGACTCTGTGGACGGAGGCCGGTCCTCCTCCTCCTCCTCCAAAGCACCACCCAGTGGCAGGAGGACTGTAGTGAGCTCTGTCAGAAGACCCAGCTCAGCCACCACGCCAAAGCCCACGGGTGAGGGAGAGGTTCAAGCTCAGCTCAGTGCTGGGAATAAATAATCTGCCGCTGAAAGTCACTATTTGTTCTGATTTAATGAACAGTTATTCACATTTTAATTTAACCCTGGGTCATAACAGTTTACCCTCAGGCAGCCGAGCTCTGTTGGCTGGCGATTCGTTATGTTTTAGAAAGAAATCTTTGTTTGACGGCAGTTTTTCGTTTGTCATAGATGTGCTTGCATTGAGAGCAGGTTGTTAATGACTGAACCAAGGCTTCTGTTCTTTGGTCAAATTCGTAGTTTAAAAGATGCTGTTGAATACCATTTAAAATGCCTTATGTATATTTTTCAAAGGTAAAGAAGCTGCTGCTGGTGCTGTTGATGAAGAGGATTTCATTAAAGCCTTTGAAGACGTGCCCTCGGTCCAGGTGAGCTGGCCACATTCTCCATATGAAACCTTGCTTAGTATGATGGTAGTTAGCCTTCCCAGAGGGTGTGGCTTTAGGAGTGTTAGAGGTAATTGGTCCACACCTGTGTGATGGTCCAAAATACTTGGTCCATCTCATGATGATAGCACAGGTTGCTATCATCATGTGGTTGGGATTCTTGGCTTCATGATTTCTGGATGTCATGTCAGATTGACTTTAATGAATCCACGATGTTTCATCTCACACCACCTGGATGTTTAATCAAAACAGACAGCATTTAAAAAACTGATATAATTCTAGCTTTATTGCTCTTGGCTGCACTGAGACAAAAGGGTGGGGTAGGAAGGCAGTTAATGCTAGCTAATTGGTTATCTGGTTATCTAGAGTAATCAGATTATTGCTTTAAAAATGTTCCAAAAGGCTCCAACAGCACAAACACCTTGCAGAGCTCCAGTTCAGGGACTTCAATTAGCTGAGGTAAAGCCTCACAGGCAGTTAGCAGCTACAGCCACGCCCCCGACAATGCAAACTTTAAGCCTTGATTAAAACATTGCACCAAAACAGTCTTTGCATCAGTCTGTAAACATGTTTATTTCTGCTGTAAAGTTGGATATTTTAATAACGTGGGGACTGATTCACTGCCTGAGCCTCTAGTGGACATTAGAGGAACTGCACAGTCTAGTGATTTGGGGTCAGTCACTTTGGTGCACCATATTGAAATAAGTCCTGCTAATATTGTGGCTTCCCTTCCTGTCCCGTTGTGCACAGATCTACTCTAACAGAGAGCTCGAGGACCAGCTGACCAAGATCAGAGAAGTGCTGTCTGATGACAAACATGACTGGGAGCACCGAGTGGTTGCGGTGAGATTCTGGAAGCACATGTGTCCTCTTTAAAACACACACACACTTACATATAAAGATGATAAGTAATATATATTTGATCATGACATTTTTTTTCTCTTTTCTCATTCCTCTGTAGCTGAAGAAGGTCCGTTCCCTCATGTTGGCAGGGGCCACTGATTATGAAGGTTTCCCTCAGCAGCTTCGACTTCTTGAGGCTTCCTTCAAGCTGTCAGCTAAAGACCTGCGCTCCCAGGTGGTCCGAGAGGCCTGCATCACGCTGGGGTAAGACAAAAAGACTTTACTGACTGAGATTTTAGAAGCCTTGCAACACCCTTAACCACCTGCAACATCAACATATGTCTGGGAACAATTTTATAGAATAATTTAACATTTAAAAAAACAGATGATGAACAGATGAAATGACATGTATTCAGACAAATAAGTGAGATTTCAACAACATCTCAGTTTTTCCACATACATCGAGTCTGCTGTTGTTATAATATGCACATGAAGATTTATTTCATGCTGTGTAAACCCATCCAGTGGGCTGACTCACACCCTTTGGCAAGCTGGCACCTATGTAAATTGTCAACTGGCCATTAGGTACAAGTACCTGCTGTAATCAGTCACCTGCAAATTGTTTTCTGAAACGTTCACCACCAGGAAGCAGAATTATACCAGTGAGTGAGCTGCTGTTTTTCTTTTTCTTTTCGCATTTCTTTCAGAGACCTCCTTTTTGAATTCTTCTTATTATTTCCCTGGTTGACTCACTGCAGCTGTTATTTCTTCAAATTCTGTTAAAGCTGTAGTTAATTGAAGACTTTTTAAAAACACTATTAATAATATGTACCTTAAAAAATTAAACATAGTTGACCTTAAACCCTGGATGGCAAGAAAAAGAACTCTAAGTAAATGACAGAAAAACTGAATTAGCTTTTTTTCTTTCTCTTCTTTGAGTTGACTGGTTTTCCTGTCATAGCAGATTTTTTAAATGATCTTTTTATAATCTAAATGTGTAACAATTAATTTATTTTAATAATAAAATAATTAGTTAAATAAAATGAAAGCCTGAGGGTAATTAACAATGCTTTTCTGCGTGAACATCCCTGGTTTAAGAGCGGGAGGAGACCCAGTCCCAGCTTCAGGAATCATATGTGCTCTGAGTGTCAGCCCCAGGCCCAAACAAACAAGGTTGTGTCAGGAAGTGCATCCAGCAACACAAACGTCTCCCATTAAACATGCGACTCCATCTGCATTGGCAACTGCATCTGAACGAGCATCTGAAAGGGTTTTTCAAAAACTTTATAAACAATTAATGCTTATTAATTGTTACAGTGTTTATTGTTATTTATGCTTTTGTATTTATTCGAGTCTTGTTTTATTGTTGTAAAACTGGTGTTTTGATCTGTTTGCCTCGATTGGAAAACACTTTGAGTTTGTAAACATGATTTGACTTTCTGGTATAACGCTGCCACCTTGTGGTAAATGATAAATGGTAAATGGCCTGTATTTGTATAGCGCTTTACTTAGTCCCTATGGACCCCAAAGTGCTTTACACTACATTCAGTCATCCACCCATTCACACACACATTCACACACTGGTGATGACAAGCTACATTGTAGCCACAGCTGCCCTGGGGCGCACTGACAGAGGCGAGGCTGCCGGACACTGGCGCCACCGGTAATGACCACCAGTAGGCAACGGGTGAAGTGTCTTGCCCAAGGACACAACGACCGAGACTGTCCGAGCTGGGGCTCGAACCGGCAAGCTTCCGATTACAAGACGAACTGCCAACTCTTGAGTCACGATCGCCTCAGTGGTGACAGCTTTTATTAATGTTTGCAGAGGGGTTTTTACAAAAAACCTTAAGATCAGAATCTTTCTGCATGAGACACTGCTTAGATTTCTCTGCCTGGCTGGGCTCAATTGGTCTGATTATGTTTATGACCGCCCTGTCAGTATACCTGATAGTGAAGTGCATAGTCTAATCTTCCGATAGTTTTTTTTTCCAGCTGTGAAACTGTCAGTATGACAAAACAAGAGGTTTAAGTGTCTAATTGAAACCTTTGCCTATAAAGGCTCACTTTTAGTTCATCTTTACTGAATATTTTGTCATCAGGGTGTGACCAGATGAGCAGAGTACATGTCAGGATGATTCATTAAATCACAAGTGATTGCATTTCATGTCATTTTCATGGGTTTCTCTCTGGATTAGGGCTCCGTAATGAGAGTCATTCAGTTTTTACTCATTGATCAACGTGCTTCTAATGGCTTTGATTAGCAGCGCTGACATTAACATGGATCCGTAACTGATGAGGTTATACAGTGAAAAGCTTAAGCTAATGAAAACCAGTCTTGCAGCATCACTCTGGACTTACAAACATCCGTCATCCCGAGTTTAATCCGGCCCTGATGAGGTGGAACAGAGCAGAGAGGCACTGAAAGAGCAGGAGGCTGATGAATAGATGAGACCTACATGTATCCTATCATCCCTCTTAATGCCAACACAGCAGACGTTTCCCATCATCCCTCACTCACTTCTCTGTATTTCTGCCAACCTGTCAGTTTGTCTTTGAAAGCTTTTTGCATTGTAACCATTTCTTTCTTTCTGCCAGATATTTGTCATCGATTCTCGGTAACAAGTTTGACCACGCGGCCGAGAGCGTCATGCCAACCCTGCTGAATCTCGTGCCCAACAGTGCCAAAGTCATGGCCACGTCCGGGATGGCCGTCATCCGTCTCATCCTCAGGGTGAGTGATCTCAGAGCATTACTGCATGCAAATAACTGATCCT
>NW_005187564.1:831931-885801 GCF_000239375.1 Pundamilia nyererei
CATGAGAGTTCATGTTCAAGTCGGAGCTTCAGCCACAGAAAGGTTATTGTTTACTTTAAATCCAGTGAAATGAATAATGAATGAATAAATACTCTGAATTACTTTGCAGTTATACATTTTACTCCTCAGCCCTAAAGGGCTGTCGGGATATTGTTGTTACCCCTCCGGGTGGGTGGCATGGACACCTAAGTTTGTGAATGTATTAACTGGAGAACGGGGTGATGTCGAATTTTCAAATAAATACCATAGGTGCATTTACTAAAAATGTCAGACAGGTTCGAATCTCAGTGACCAAAGGTTAAAGACGTATTCATATAAACTTTAATTTCTTTCCAGACGCTGTTACGAGTTTCTCGACCTCATGCTGCAGGAGTGGCACACCAATACACTGGAAAGGTGAGCTAGTCTGCTGTTTCCTCCTGGAAGCATACTATATAGGAGAGTGTGTGTGTGTGTGCGTGCGTTCTGCTGAGGCACAGACGTGCATGCAGCTTCTTCTTCTACTCTCTCATGATGACATTTAGGTTGTTGAGCATTTGCAGTTAGCTGAGCTGGCTCGCTGAGCTGCTGATGAGGCCCGTTAAATTGATGACTCCTGAGCGAGCCATCATCATCATCATCATCATCAAGGGGCCTGCTTGCCATATATGTAACCATGGCAACCGCAGCGGGGACTTTAAAAAGCGGGTGAAAAGCCCCACGGGTGGCTACATTCCCTGTGGATCAGCAGAGGATTCAAACTGTAGGAGAGAGGAGAGGAACGAGGAACTCCCCTGAGAGCTGTTTGTGCTCCACATCATCAGTACAGCTCGTTTCTGTCTTAACCGTTTCTCCTTGCCATGTTTCCTTACTATCCCAGGCACGTGGCAGTTCTCACTGAGACCATCAAGAAAGGAATCCACGATGCCGACTCTGAAGCCAGATCCATCGCTAGAAAGTAAGTGTCCTGTCTTAAAATTCAATGAGAAAGTTTAGTTAGTTTTTTTGTTTTTCACTACACTGCCTCTTCTATTTTTTTCCACCCTGTAGGTGCTACTGGGGCTTTCACGGTCACTACAGCCGGGAGGCAGAACATCTTTTCCAGGCGCTGGAGGCCACCTATCAGAAGGCCCTCCAGTCTCACCTGAAGAGCTCAGACAGCATCGTGTCTCTGCCCCAGTCAGACCGGTCCTCGTCGTCTTCGCAGGAGAGTCTGAAGTAAGAACCGCGCTGCTCTTTGGCTCCTACTCTCCTCCTCCTGCTGGAAGCACTCGTGTCCCTGCATCCTCAAAGCTTGAGCACACATATTGGATTTCACTGAGTGATATGAAACCACTAATGCATCTGCTGTTTTGAATATGGTGATAAAGATGTTGGTAATTACTGTCAGATGTGCAGCGGGTGGGTGAATCAATCGCCATCATTAATCCCGTTTGTAGACTCCCTGTGGAGCGCACTTGGGTAATGACCTCATGCTCGGCCCATCAGACCTGCAGCTGCAGTGGTCTCCAGTCTGAACTCATTTGTCCTTTGGGGTTATCCCAGTTTAGATGCTGATGAGTCAAAGCTTTTACTAGAACCTGAATTTGATAGTGCCAAAGTGGAGTCCACGCATTTTAATTTTATAAATCATGAGTCTTAGGTTGTGATACACATAAATTCTAAAAAGTGTCTTTTTTTCTTCCCCCAGCCGGCCACTGTCTGTGAAGAGCGTGATTGGAGGAAGCATGACGAGAAGTAAGTATCTTTTTATTCGATTCGTCAGCGTGGAAAGGATATAAAGTTTGTATAAAGGCTTCAGACAAATCGAAAGCTTCACAAAAAGCACAGATTCCTGAGGTCACAGGTTAAAGAGCTGGAATTATTTATTGATTCAATATTTTGAGTGGTGAACAAGCAGTATTCTGCAGCGGAAATCCACGTCTTCAGCTTCACTCTCTCTCTCTATGGTAACAAAGGAGTGGTTGGTGAAGCAGCAGTAAATAAACTTCTCTTAACCTTTAAACTCATCAATCAGGTGCTCTGATAAAAGGACTCTGATTGGAGGATTGAGGTGTATCCAGCGAGCAGGATTTCTGCATCAGAGACGAAGGTCCTCCAGAAATCAACCTTTTTGTAGCGGCTGAATATTAAATACTTTGACTGCAGTCTGAATGCATCTGTTTTTAGTCACAAATATAAATAAAGCACTCACAATGATGTCTTGCAGCAACGATTTCCTTCAAAATGAAAGCAGGCCAATGATAACTTAAAAAACGTTCTATTATTGAGGTGAAAAGACCACTGAAGTAGACAAGCCAGCAGTTGGCCATTCAACCTGCCCAACCTGTTTACTGGCCGTGGCCCATTGGAGCATTGGTTATGATGAACCCTGGCTCTTAACAGATTTATGTTTAGATCAGTGAGACTGATCATCTTTGGGTTTCAGTAGTGATGCATACACTGAACATTTCCATTTTGAGTCGCATGCACTGTGTCACTTCACGTTATCATTTCCCCTGGACCAAGCTGATTAAGAACTCCTGAGATTTAAAATCGGGGAGCTTGATGGTGGAGAGATGATGGGGTGTTAGAGGATCAATACAAGATGCCTCAGACTGAAAGATTGCACAAGTTGAGAGATGAGAGAAAAACATCTAAATTACGGAGCTGTGTTAAGTGTGTTAAATTCACCTCAATTTATGGTGGAAGTCACGTTGCAGCAGTAAAATAAACAGTTGAAAACTGTCACCACAAGGTGGCAGTATTTCAGCAGAAGGGTTTATTGTAGATGCCCACCCCAACCAACATTACATTTACATTGTTCTGCCTTGAAAGTCGACTTATAGTCCGGTTTTTGATGTTTCTGTACTGATTAGTAACTGTCTGTTCTGTCCTCCTCTACTACATAACCAGCTTAAATTAAAATTAAAGTTATTTAGGTGCAACATGCATGTAGTGCTGTAAAAACATATGCGTGCAGAATCTGGCAGTTGGCATGGAGTGGAAATTAAACCTAAAGAAAGCAAGAAGAACATTTAGTTCACAGTTGGTTGCAGAGTGTTTTACAACAGCTAGTACAGAGCTTTTTGCACAAGAATTAAAACGGATTTAAAAGGAGTACAAGAATTCAACAAAGATGTCAGAATCTGGCTTTTAAACTCAGTTTAAGTGCTTTCGAAGTTCAGCCATGCTTCCATCTGAGTGTAGAAAATGGATCCTGAAACTGGAAAATGTAAAAGCATCATAAGGTAGCCATGATACAGTAACATCTCTGTGTTGCCACAGGTAAGCTTGTGGGATCCAGGGTGCCGTCCACTCCAGGATCCCTCCAACGCTCCCGCAGTGACATCGACGTAAACGCCGCCTCCAGCGCCAAGTCTCGTCTGTCCACTGTTCCCGCCTCCTCGCCGTTCAGCTCTGCAGCTGCTCTTCCACCAGGATCCTACGCCTCTTTAGGTAACTGATCACTCTCCTCCTTCTAACCCGCTCAAATCAAAAAGGAAGACCACTTTCTGGTATTCAGCACAAGTTGCTCACACTCTTATTTCTCAAAATGAAACATTTCGCTCTCCGTAAACGTGCACAAGGACAGATAGCTCCCCAGTAACAAACCATAGGATTCACCCAGTGAACAAACAACACAGAGTAAACAGAGGAAGTCTTGCAGATCCTTCGTTTAAGTTTGCAGAGTGAAGGAGTCTTATCAGTACACAGTGCCTTTCATTATTTTATTCAATATCGTACAATCGAGATGCATTGATTACAATTAGGTCTGGTTTTTCATTACAGGAGTTCAGTTTCATCATATGATTATTTTTGTCATGTGTTACAGAGCTTCACCACATTTCAGAAGCCTCTGTCTTTGAACATAGATTTCTTGTACTAATAAAAATGATCTGACTCATATCACTCACTCTGACTCTATAATTACACCTTGAAAAACCACTAGATATTTTATAAAAAATCCTGAACTACAGTCATTTTTAAATTTAATGTACAGTTAATGCCATTCCCCTGACCGGTACTTAGATTTCTGGACAGATGAGCAGCAAGGTTTTTCTATAGGTTTTTCTGAGGGTGATCAATCAGTTCATCTCTATTTTACAGTTAGAAGGGTTAAATGAGGAGAACACTGTTTTCCCTAGAAGAAGGTGACCCCTCTGACCCCATAATTTCCACCCGCCGTTGGGTGAATATGACACTAGTCGCATTTCCTGGGCGCCATGATGTTTAGAAGAGCAGCTCAAGTAGCTGAGGGGCAAACTGAGCCTCTTCCATGTTACAGTAAGAACTACTAAAGCAGCAGTTTAGCAAAAGTCCCAAATAAACAGATTAGTCTCTCCTGTCATCTTGAGCTATTGAAGCATTTCTCCTGTAATCAGTGGCTTTTATGGAGCTGCCCGGGAATATTAATAACTGCTGATGTTGCCATTAGACTGTTCTGTCAACAGGAACTGTTTAAGTCCTCCACTGACACTTTACACAAATTGATTGGTTCAGGCTGAGTGGCCCCCTGCTGTGATGGCCGCCTGTTTAAGCTAATGCGAGAAGTTTAAGCCACTCCCTCCCAATAGATGAGATATTTTGTGTAATCTTTTCCCCATGCACAAACTTCTCTCCCTGCTTTGTTCTCCTCCAATGAGTCCCTATGGCTCCATAATGACCCTAACTAATTACGATGAGGCCCCTTGCTCACCCACTCATGCCTGTTGCTGCTTCAATTGCTACTAATGACTTCCTCTGTGCCTCTCCTCCCACTCTTTGCTGCACCGCCTTTCTTAAATGCCCCATAGATGGCACTCCTGGTAAAAGTGATGGTAAGAACTGTGTGTATGAGTGTTTCTCTTTTGTCAGATGTCACAATGTTTACATTTCCTCTTCATCTGTGCTCTCTTTTCCTCTCTTTATCCCTTCTAAGTAGTCTTTCTAGTTTTGTGGACCTCTGCATGGACTGTCTGCATGGATTTCCTCCTTCTGACTGTAACCCTAACAAACGGGTCACTGCATGAAAAATCAATCAGCGGCTACCACCTGACTCCCTCACATTTTTCTACAATAACTTCACCACGCTAAATTTTACCTCCATACTTTGAATATTCTCAGCGTTACAGACCATCAGAGTACATAAGTAAAGTTGGAGCTTACTCATGTGGAAAATCTTATATTTGTGAAGTTATGAGGAATCAAAAATGCACTTTGAGGGTCAGTAACTGAGAAAATAGTCATAGTATGAAGGCTTCACTCAATATACTGAAGTTAATGTACAAAAAAAAAATCAGTTGATTTTGAGGCTTCAGGTCTTTTCTGATGTGGTTGATTTTCTTTTTTTATGGAATGACCCAAATGTATCCATCAGCTGTCTAATTTGAACAGCAGTTGAATCCACTGTTACTGTATCATACTCTACAGAAAAGGTTCTCATGGTGTGCTGCAGGGTGGCATGCACTAAATGGGTCCACAGTTTGATTTCCTGTCACGGTGTTGCTACCTCCAGTGCCACTCATAGGTTTGGGGTCTCTTTGAAGTGTCCTCGTGTTGTTTAACGCTAATGAAAAAAGACACAAACTAAAAACTAACTTAGATTCTGATGACTTCAAAAAATAGATCACAGGAAAAAAACACATCGAATGAAAGGATGGAAGGAAAAGGAGGGAAGTAAAAGCAACCTTCAGGCAGTAAACTGAAAGACAGACCAAGGACAAACGTCCACAGTAATGGGAATAAGACACAAGGCACACATCTGATCACGCTTGAACTTTTCAGGTAACTTTATCAAGACGCATCTGCAGACTGTATACAAGTGTAACACAGACACAAACTGGTGCTCAATAATATCCAGATAAAGTCCTAGAATTTTCATATGTCTTGTTTTAGTCAGACACTTCCATTTAAAAAAATCAGGCACACCCCTAATAATGCAAACATTAAGCCTTAATACAGTTTAAGCAGGCAAGTTTTTTTAAAAAGGTGTCATTAAAGGGAACTGCAGTTTAATTCTAATACTAGCAGTAGCTTCAGCTAGTCAGTCAGTGTTACACCCATTTAAATTGTGTCAGAGCTGTAATGATAAAAACCAAAACGTGGTTGTAAACAACGGCTGCTCTGTAATGTCGTGCCAAGTGTGAGACGTAATGAGAGGTGCAGTCAGCCGCCGCTGCAGCCCTCGCTCTGCAGGTAGGAGAGCGAGTGAAGTTCTGTTACTGAGCCTGCAGCCGCAGGTGGACGTGCACTGATGCTCACTGTACCAGCAGCGGTCTAGTACAATGCCTGAAACTGTGTAATAAAGAAGCTCAGCCTTCTTCCATGGATCAAGAAATGCAAACAGTGAGAGGAAGGAACAGTCAGAAAAATCCAATCCACTCTGTGATTTTCCACAGAAAACCTGAGTGGTGTCATTAGTGTAGATGAGTTTGAATGGCCGATCAGATAAGGTTTTTTATGATCTGCTGTAAGTCTCGATGAATATATGAAGAGATAACGCACACAGTCTAATCACTTCCTATACGCCTCAAGGGGATTTATTTTTAGCATGTTGTATAATCCCTGTTATCATTGTCGCCAGTTTTCAGGTGCTATTCTTGACGTGTTGCATAAGAGCACACTTTAGATGTTCTTGCTGAGTTGGCTTTTGCCCATAACTTATCGTACAATCGTTCAGTGAACCTGCAGACTGGGCGGTTGCAGCTGTCTTCACTTTTATTGCACCTCGCACTTTATAACAGGGCTGTAGAGGTGAGAGGATGAAAGCCTTTATCGCAGAAATACATTTGTATCAAAAGCAAAAAGATCTGCAGAAGATAAAAAGTTAGGATAGAAAGATATTTTAGCTTTTCTTCCACAAATGCCCTGCAGGATGGATTTTCAGTTACCCTTTTAGCTTTCAGCAATGCAAATAATTTTTGTTGCATATAAGTTTGAATGTTTGTTTTGTCCCCAATTCCCAAGACCGTAGAGAGCATGTGGGAAAATCCAAAGGTGGCAGTTAGGGTTACTTATCATTGCTGAGGACTTAGACCTGAGAAGGTTATGATAATTAAAGCCGAACTGATTGTAACCTTTTTGCCTCCAGTTTATCAGTTCTTCTTGGTTGGAATTATGAAGGTTTATGATGTTGTCTAAAAGTGCAGAATGCATTTTAATTATTGTGTAGAATATGTGATGTAACAAGGTGTACATGTTTAAAATATCAGAGTACTCTTTACAGTTATACAATCTTCTTCAGCCACAGAGTAGCTCTGAAGGATGTTCAGTGTTTGTTTATCTTTAAGTCTCGGTCAAAAAGTCTGAAGATATTTCTTGTGGTTTCCGTTAGGGTAAAAAGGAAGTGGTTAGCTTTGCTTGCATAAGTTAATCCGAGACTTCATGTCAGGTAGGGATTTTCAGCCTTGAGCCTAGCTTAGTGTTTTGGTCAAGGGGTGGATCTGACTGAGACACTCCATGCTGGGACAAGAGGAACATGTCAATCACAAGGTAGTCCTGCCTTAAAACATCTCATACTTTAAGGTCCTTTTTGACTCTAATGGGACAATAATTTCCAAAATGAACATCAGGTTTGATTCATTAAGACTTGAAATCAAAGACCGAGACCATAAACAACCATAGAAGAGAATCCATGTTCAATGGACTCTTAAAAACCTGAGAAATTACAACACGCACATTAAATTAAAACACCAGTTATTGATTACCATACTAGGTTGGCCTGCATGGACAGATGACAGTGACAGCCCTTCTTACCATGAATGAAGGAAGCTTATTGTAATTACACAGAATTGTTTTGAATCCAAACTCTAGAACTGAAAAGTAATGCAAGGAATTACTAAACAGGCAAAGCAAATAACCTTTGACGATCACCACAATACACTCCAGTGACATGCGGCCATGCACTAAACTGCTGAACACGTCATTTCCAAACCCAAGACACCCTTTTTCAGAGCAAAAATCAAAGCAACATAGATACCCTACAATATTATAGAAATAAACCCAATAATCCATTGATTTCCTATGAGAACCACGGGGCAACACTAAGACAGCAGGTAGACATTCAGCAGAATGAGGCTCATGGACGATGACTATCTACTGATTGGGTGGGCAAGGGAACTTAGAGATCTTTCTTATTTCCCTTCTTTACATATGAACACAGAGTTTACCTTAAAAAAATTACTTTTTAAGTTCATTTTTAATGAAACATTGGAATTATCTCAATGTATGGTCTTTAAAAAGTCCTTTTCTGAATAGCACGAGTTACAGATTCAGGAATGCCTTTCCTGTCTGGCGGGTCACAAGAAACACTGAGAACTATTTGTGAACACTAACAAAGCCAGGTGTGTCTGTTTCCCCTTCATGTTTTCAGAGCAGCTCTGTCTCCTCATCCAGGTCTGCTTCATTCTGTTTCCTCAGACTTCTTCTTCTCCAGCATCTCTGTCCAGGGCTGGGTTGAACCGCAGTCAGTCACTCCCATCTATTAAACCTTCTACCCCCCCTCTTGCTCTTTCTCCCTTTTCTTTTCATCCAGGTCGCGTTCGCACAAGGAGACAGAGCTCGGGCAGCGTTGGCGGAGCCAGCTCTTCTTCAGTGGTGGACAGCAGGGGGCGAAGTCGGGCCAAAGTGGTCTCACAGTCCCAGCGTATGTATAGACACCTCATGCACGTGCTTAAATAGCGATGTTAGAGTGAAATGTGAGCGTGAAGCTGTTTAACCAGCTTTTGCACATCCGGCTTTACAAAGCTGCAAAGCCTGCGCTGAACGTTCATTGTTGTGTGCTGCTTTAACATCCCCTCGACATGTGTTTCTTCTGTGCAGTCTTGTGTTTTTGTGTATGTGTGCCTCCATACATGCACGCTTTGTTGCTTTTGTGTGTGTTGTGTTATCTTTGTACGTTGCTTAGATCTGTGAGCTCACAGCTAACATGTCCACAGCCACCCAGAGTGCATGCTGGGAACAAATCAATGAACATAACCCCTTCTGTCTCATTCTGACTGATCTCGATCTCCACCCTGTCCTGCCTATCGCTTCCATCACCCAGGATCAAGATCAGCCAATCCCATCAGTGGTAAGGCCTCAGCTTCAACCAATCACAAGACAGATGCCTCACCTTTCATACCTGACTTATAGCATTGCGTTAAATCTTCATTGTATCCTCACTGTTTAGTCAGTAACATCAGTCAACCACCGTCTTTGCCCATCATAGTCTAAAACTGCACCAATTTAATTTTAGCGACTGGATGGATGGTTGGTTGGATAGATAGACTTTATTGATCCCACAAGGAAAATGATTGTGTTACAGCATTAGCCAGATAACGAATAAAATAGTACAGTCTACAATGAATAAACAACATAGTTAATTGCATGTTAAAGGCCTTATACTTTAAGAGAGAATGCAAAAATGGTATATATACAACAGTGATTTAAAAAAACAAACAAATTTAAATTGAAGTTAGGTGAAGAAAAGTAAGACTCATCTGGTGCAAGAGAGTAGTGCAAATTGCATTAATAAGTGATACATTATAAATCTAAGAAACAGCTGCAAGACAGTAAATTTGATAGGTAAAATTGGTAAATTTTGGTAAATAAGCATTACCCACAATGCACTTTTCTCCAGTGAATGATCAGAAAACGACCATACTTGTGTCATCTCCTCTATGTCGCAGACATTAAACTGCTGCAGTTTATTCAAACTATGACATTTCAAATACGAATGCAAACGGTGACATCGCCAACGACAGCAGTGATTCAACGCAGTTCTATAAATGAAGTCCACTCTAAAGCTTTGCACGTAGTCTCGTTGTGTCACCTTCAGTATCTGCATGTTTCTCACACTTTCCAGCTATTAGTAATTTTGTGAGGTTTTGTTGGGGTTATTTTTCCACTGTGGAAGGCATTGTCTGTCCCCATTTACTTTGAACAAGTGTCCTCCTTCCTTCACCCCACATGTCCAAGCTGTAGATTTTGTTTTTGATTGTTTAACCTTCAAGTGACTAAGTTACGTGTTTCTGTGTGCCACATGTTTCCTTCCTACATGGTTTCTGTGAGGAAAGCTGTGTGTATTTTTTTTTTTTTAATCATTAATTTGTTGGTAATTATTTTATAGTTAGACTTTTCATTTTCAGATATTTTTAGTGTTTCTCTAGAAAATCTGTGAAATCTTTCACATCTAAAAAAACAAAAACAAAAAAAACAGACATGTGGTAGTAACAAACAAACAGCCTGATATTTCTGTAATTGTGCACATTTACTAAGCATTATCTACAGCAGTGTTTCCCCACGTTTTGGAGCAACAGCATATATTTTACATTAGAAAAATCACATCGCACCACCAAACAAAAATGTCACAAAAAGCATATATTAAGATATCTCAGAGAGGAGAGTTTCACTGGTCTGGCCCACAGATTTTCAATGTTGATGCCACCATGTAAAACTGGTGGGCCACATAACCGTGGAGTTTAGCGTCCCTGTTTTAGATGGCCTGTCATGTAACAAACAAAACAGTGAATGGGTGGGACAGACAGACAGATCCATTACAAAAATAAAATAAAAGCAAAGAAATAAAGTCTAAAATCTGATGGTCCCACTTGGCCGTTTTAGTGGCTACCACAGCTCGGTCACTTGATGGTTTACGACTGTAATTTACCTGTCTTTGAAGCTCTGTGTTGTCACTGTGATTCACCTTTAAAGATGGGATGGGTTTGTGCCTAAAATAGAAGAACACATCATAATCTGTCAGATTTATGGGCTGCAGTGTCCTTACAGGACTATCTCAGCCACTTTTTTCCTGTTTGTCCTTTTTAATTTTTTATTTTTTTGTCCTAACAGCCGGTAGTCGCTCCAGCTCTCCGGGTAAGCTACTCAGTCACAGCAGCTACGGACGGATCCCTCGAGCCACGGCATCAGCCTCCACCACTCCGGCAGATAAGCGCAGCAGGATCCCTCGCAGCCAGGGCTGCAGCCGGGAAACCAGCCCCAGCCGATTAGGCCTTGGTAAGGACCTGACTCTGGAGCGGCACACTCACTGCATTTACTATCTGTATACGACAATAACATAGAATTAAACTTAAAGCACCTTCAGAAACAGGAAAAGTTCACAGAAAGTGCCTTCTAGTTAAGGCAAACAGTAAAAGTGTACAAAAATATGGAATATAAAACATCAATTATGATGGCATTTAGAACAATTAAAAGTCAAATGTGATAGCAATGCAATAAAAAGCACAGCAAAAATTAACAAACCTGCATAAATAACAGTAAAAATGTAAATTAGACCCCAGTTATGATAAAAGTAGAATAAACAAATAAGAGAATCTACACATTAGAGAGAATGCTGAATGAAAAAGTGACAGTGGACATAAACAACGGGGAGTCTGTGCACTGAGACATACTGATGCACGTCTCCACCAGGCATTGCAAACTGAGGGAATCCACGTTTCAGTAAATAATAATAATTAATTACTGTTATACTATTCATTTAGTTAGCATTTTTAAAATGCCGAGGCAGAGTTCTATATAGAATTCAATAAGAGCTCACCATCAGTAATAACGATACAATAAGGATAAACAGCTATTTAAAATGAGGCATAAAGCTTCCATCAAAACATAGAACAATCAGAATAATATGACCTGTAAGTATGAATAAAATAAATAAAAAATATAAGTGAGGAAGAAAGTGGTAGAGGAGAAATAGAAACATATGAAAATATGTTTAAAAAAAGTCTTAAGGAGAGATTTAAGAGTAGATGTTCAGTCACAGGCACGTTGAAACTGGAACTAATGCCTGAAAAACGTGTTAATAATGCGCGGCTTGTTTATAAAACCCTGAATATAAAGATTCTTATTAATTGAATTCTTACAAGTGATGATTTTTGAAATGGCTCCTGAAGCCAGCAGCAGTCTGTATTTATTCCATTAGTCCTGACACTTTAGTTCTGACTTGTTTCTGCAGTTTTCTGATATTTGATGCATAAATAGGAATTGTAATTGTGCAGGGAATGAATTGCTTATTTAGTGTCACTATTAATATGACATAACTGTGCAGAAGAAAAACAAGAAGCTGGCCCAGATCTCACACAGTGTTCCTTTGACTGGCTGCACGGCATTGACCCCTCAGGTGTGCTGATCACCATGTGTCACAGGAACACATGTACAGATAGCTGAAACTGGACTTTCCTATCTTTCTGATAAAAACATTAAGTCCTGTTTGTTTTGTGTGCTGTACATTTCCATGAGCGAGTTTATTGTCAGAGCGCAGATCATAAATCAGTGATACAGTAAATTGCGATATGATTCCCGTCCTTAAATAATCACTCCTCACAGGTATATTCTGACCTACGATATCTCACAACAGGGCCAAAAAATTATTATTATTTTTTTTTTTTATTGAAATTGTTTGGTTTGAACTTTTACAAAAGAATTTTGTTTTTTTTAGATAACTCTGTACAAGTTCTGTTTTTAATCCAGGTCCGATGGTTTCCTCTGAATATTCCTTCTCAGACGTTACAGTTAAAGTTCACAGTCTGACCTTGGGAGACAAATTCAACCCAAAGAATATTTGGGGATGCAAGCATGCTCCTGGTCTCACATTTCACCTGCTGTCTTTTGGTCTGGAGACTGGATGAAAATCCAGAATAAAAATCTAAAATCTGATCAGTCCTACCCGCAGACACAGCGCTCATCACCAGAAACATGTTCTCTGTGAAGTTTAGGTCACTTTAAAACGGCAGTTCTTGACTGAGCAGTGCAAGTGTTCAGAACAGAAATCTAAAGATAGCAGAGATACTGTTAGTATTGTGGACGTTCCCAAGAAGATGATCTTTAATGATCTTGCTGTTTTATTTTTATTGATTTCATGGTCCAGTACCTTAAGAATTCCTGTGCACCACACCTCTCCTCTCTGGCTGCCCTGCTGTAGGGCCAGGCGCAGTCATGACTTTTCAGACTTACAGGTCCAAACTCTTATTGGTCTTTTTTTCATGAAGCTCTTCAACCCTCGATCGGTTGCTGGTTACCTGATGAAAGACTATAAGTCAAAAACTGTTTGGTTTTTCTGATAAATTTGGTTTCTTGTCAAGTGTTTATTTGTGTTTGTTTATAGATTTGATTTGAGATGGGAAAGAGGTCTTTATTTTCTTCACTTGCTCATTTGTATTTTTTCTTCTTTACAAATCCTGCTGTTTTGATCTGTTTCTCACAAGTTAACAGTTTGAAGCCTGAGCTCGTGTTTGGATCTAATCTTTCCTGGCCATGTGCTGTATGACTGACTCTCACTCACCCCTACTGCTGTTTGTCATTTTCTTTACTCTCACCATTTTCCTTCTGTATCTGCCTTTTTTTTTTTTAAATCTCTCGTAGTCTCTCTGTATTAGCCGACTCAATGACAGAGGTCAGGAGTTTGACTCTATTGATTGGTTTATGAATCAGTTGATTTTCTGTGCTATCCTTTACACTGTTCTGCCAAAACTCATAAACATGGGCTGCGCAGAAATCTCCTGTCTCCAATGACCATACACATTGTTGTAATCTCTTCATGGAAAACCAGAGTTACTCACTTATTGTTCAACCACTTAAAACAGTTTATATTGTTGGCTATTACATGCTCCAGGACCCTCATCCGAGGCTTCATGCTTCCAGTATTCTTCTCTCTCTGTCTTCCTCTCTCCGAGCCTCATTCCCACCTTTTCTCCTATGGATGCACACTGACACTCCCACCTAACTTGTTGTCCTAACAGCCAGCCTGTGTGGTAAACCTCTTCTTCCTGCTGCTCTCCCCTACCGCACGCTAGCCCGGAGCCGCATTCCCCGTCCCAGCATGAGTCAAGGTTGCAGTCGCGACACCAGTCGTGAGAGCAGCCGTGACACCAGCCCCGCTCGGGGCTTCACTCCTCTGGGTGAGTATCTCTGAGCTCACGGCTGTCTGGACTCTCTCCTAGTGAGCTTACCAACTGAACAAAATGTACCTGATGCTTAAACGGGCTTCCTGCTCCAGTCTTCTGTCTGGTCTCTGTGTTCTCTGTAGCATCTGAAATCTCTGCATGCCTTCCTCTGTGTCTGCTCTGTTTTTCCTCTTCTTAATTTAATTGTTTTCCTATATAAGAGATTTACCTCAGTGTTTCTGTGCTGGGCTTTTTTTAAGAGGGATTCCTGTAATTGAAATAGTTGTAAGTGAAATCATGTGCAGATGAAGGGCTTTTTAATCTCTCTGCAGAATTTTTGAAATCTAAGCATAAACAAAGTAGTAAAAATTACTTCTCGGAGAAGCAGTAACCAATCGTTGTCTAGACCCTCCTCCAGTTCTTCCTGGATAAGGACAGCAAGATAATCCAAACTAAAGACATATCTCTCTAGCACATCCTGGGTCTTCTTTTCAGAAGCAGCAGATCTACTCTGAGCTTCTCCAGAATGACTGACCATGTCATCCTATTCTTAAGGCCACCAGTACACCCAACACATTGGTCACATTGCACGCAACCAGTGACGTAACCACACAGCCACATGTATTTATCCTTGCTGTTACGGCACAGGTCGCTGCTGCATTATTCTCCTGAACAATCAGAGTTTTTTCCACAAACTTCATTTTTTCAAACTTGATCTCTGAACTTCTGTAGTGATACATCAGTAAAATGGTCATGAACACCAACATGTTCGTAGACTCGTGTCTTCAACCCAGCTGCAGTGGCACAATGCGTAGGATTACAGAAATCAAGAGGCGTGACGTCAAGTTTGTTGTAAAGAGGCATTCACCAGATGGTGGTAAAATGGTGCACAGAGGGCTCAGCCACCATATGAAGCTCATTCTCAACACTTGTATGCATGATCTTATTCACTGAGTTATTACCCCTAATTCACGGTCACAGATTAGGGTATGAACATAGCTTGACCAGCTTCACCTTCATGCTCAGCTGTCTCTTCAACACAACAGCCGGACACAGCATCCACATCCTCGCAGATGTTTCATCAATCCAGCTGTCAATCTGTCTTCCCAAAAAGGGAAAAAAAACCGGAAAAGGTTGAAAAACTGCAAAAAGGGGCAAAACAACCAACCCAAAATCAAAAAGGTTTCCTGAAAAAAAAAAAAGGAAAAGCAAGGAATGGCCCCCCCGGGGGGCCAACAACCGCAAGAAGAAGGGTCCAGTGTTTTGTGGATCAGGTAGTGGTCAAATGTAGAGGCCTCTATGGACTTGATACCCAATCTCACTAGTTCCAGTAAACTGGATTTGGATTTATTCAAACATCATAGACATGTTTGCCAATTAAATGGTGAGAAATGCCTTTGCCTCTACCGTATGCAGACTGGTCCCGCTTACTGTCATCACACCATTCTCTGCCAGGAAAATCTCTCTAAATTTCTTTGGACCCAAACCCAAAAACTCTAAACTGTGAGAGTAACAGCATCTTTTTCTGTTCTCTGTTAAAGAATTTTTTGCTTTATGTTGCTCTGCCAGCAGACACAGTTCAGTTATTCATTTTGTTGCCTTTTCACAGCTAATATTTTGATTTATCACGGTAGAAAAAAATAAGTGAATGAATATCGGTTGATTCCATTTTTTTCAAGTATTAGAAACATAAGTGTTTTTCTTACTTTGAAAAATCTAAATGTGTGCTGGGAAAAAGGCTACATGTTTTCACCGACGTTTAATGTTAAAAATTCTTTGTTATTATGACGGGCAACACCTCCTGTTATCCTGTACACGTGACCTGTTTTTACTCTGCTGAACTGATCTGAACGATCTGTGTTTGCACAGGTTAAGAGCAAGAAATGGAGCTAAAGCAGGTTTTCTTCAGTTTTATGTCAAATCATAACACTTAAAAGTGTAATATGCAGAATGGTTGGATAATGCAAAAAGGCAGATTTATGTTTCAGTTTGGCTAGAAAGGGTAACATTATGTTGCCAGAGTGGCTTAAACCTGCAAGTCTGATTGCATATTGTTGTCTATGAGAAAATAAACACTTCCCTGATGAGTTTCAGTCTCAGTCACTAGTTTCAGGTATTACTGAATAAAATGTGTCGTTCATTTTGGACATTTTTATCACATTAAACTCAGAAAGGACAAAATCACTATTGTAAGAACAAGAGTAGCGTTGTTTACTAGCCAAATATTTTTGACACTGCTCCCAATCCATTAAGCTCTGCCAAGATGCAGCCTCAGGGTGAAAAATCAGTCAATCAAACAAAAAGCAGTTCATCTAATGTCAACTAGAGGCTCCAGCAGCGCACGTGTCCACATAAACTCCCATATATACTTAGACACCAACATTAAAATGTCCAACTTTACAGCAGAAATCAACATGTTTACAGATAAACAAAGAACTGGTTTGGTCTCCATGTAATAATTGTAACATTGTTTTGTTTTGTTTTTTCTTTTTTTAAAGTTGGACATTTTAATATGATAGCAATTAATTCACTTTTGGCTTCAAGTGGACTTGAGAGGAACTGTCGTTTTCAGGACTGCCTGGGAGCCCATTGAGCCCAGGAGGAGGTGCTGAAGCCAGTGTTGCATGAAGCTCAGCCCAGCAGAGTAAAAATGGCTTCTGTCTGTGTGTTTGCACCACTAACCCTTTGGTCCGGATGTTGCCCACCTTTCGTTTCCCTCGCAGCCTCCCGACGTCACTCCCGTTCAACCAGCGCTCTCTCCACAGCCGACCCCCACGGCCAGTCAGGTGACCTGCATGATCAGATTCCCCAACTAGCCAAGCCGCTTTCAGTTTCCTCCCATTTTTTTAAAATATTACACACAAATCATGCCGGCCAGCATGCTTCTGTGGATGTGTACAGTGACGTGACTACAGGCAACATTTATAGTTGGTTTTATGTTCCCTGCTCAGTATTTTATTCAGTATCTTTGTAATTAAGCATGTAAAGGGAACATTTTATTTTATTTATTTTATTTTATGTTCTTGATACAGTGTTCACTCTTTTGCATTCCCGGTGCCTTATTTTTCTTATATTTTTTTCTGGTTAGCTGTGATTTATTTATTTTTTTGTTTAATTCAGTGGCCTCTAGTGTGTTTATAGCTGCGGTTACATTTTTTTTGTGCTAATGTGAAATTTGTTTCGTGGCATTAAATATCTTTCTTTTAAATATATTTTTTGTTTGTTTTTCCATGGGTTTTTTTGTTGTTGTTTTTTTAACATACATGTTTGTTTTTTCCTATTTGGTGAATTGCGGGTTTCTTAAATCCTTCTTCTTCCAAGGGATAAGTATACAGCCGCTGTGATGCATGTCTGTGCTTAGTGGCCGAGGGCCTGGTCACCTGCTGTTTGGGTTTTTCTTCTATAAGATGTTGCTTTTCTTTTTGCTTTTGGTGGTTGGAGCCTTAAATATATTTTCAGCTGTTAATTCACAGCATTTTTCTTTTTGCTTGAAGAGACCAGTAAGTAAGAGAAGCAGGTAAGTAACTGTGCATTTGTGCTTTTATTCACCTTCACTTTACTGTCCTCTGTTCCCATTTCTGTTTGCAGACCGGTACGGTTTGGTGCATCAAGCAAGAATTTCTGCGTCCGTTAATGCCATGAGGGTCCTAAACACCGGCACAGAGGTGGAGGCAGCAGTCGCTGATGCTCTGGTAAGTTGATGGTTTTTGAGAGAAAAGACGCATAATTTAAAATTTGTGATTAACATTAAAAAATGTTTTTATATTAAATTAACACAACAATGTTGCATAGCAAACAAAAAGACTTGTCTCTACTGGCAACACTTTTAAGAAGTTTATCAGTGTGGAGATACATTGTGTAAACTTTTATCATCAAGTATGAGATATCTTATCTTTTTGGCTTGTGTTTATGTCCGTCCCATTCTTGTGACCTTGTCACCTACACAACTAGAGAATTAATTGTTCCCCAGTGTTAGAAAATGGATGTAGAAACTATTAGATTTAAAGTCTGTCTGAAAAGATAAAATGTTAAAATGAGCAAGTGAGGTCCGGGCAGTTGGTCATCTACCTGCATTAATGGTTGCATGTCCTTATTCAAATCCACACTGCATATTTTCATGTATTAAGTCTTAAATTAGTGCACAATTTTTTCCAATCAAAGAGATAGATTGGAAAATTGTTTATTACTGCTTTAGCATTCCCATTTTGTGGGCACTTATCAAACCTCTGACCGCGTGGATGAAGGTTTGACATACATAAACACCAGTCAGTGGCAGGAGTCGTCTCAATATTACCAGATGAAAAAAAGAATAAATAAATAAATCTACTGGTGTGGGGTAGCTAGCTAGCATAAACTGCTGGTCTCTCTATGTTTTCCCCTTTTGTCCTTATGCCCAATCAGTCAGGCAGATGGCCGCTCCCCTTGTCCTGTTTGTATTAGAGGTTTCTTCCTGTTAAAAGGGAGTTCGTCTTCCCCACCATCAGCTGCTTACAGAAGATTGTCTGTTTTGGGGGATTTTTGTTTTCTCCAACATTGTTGCGGTTTACCTTACAGTATAACACACCTTGAGATGATTGTTGTTGTGAATTGGCACTAAATAAATAAAATAAAATAAAATTTAATTGGCTATAAATTGTATTTACCAAGAGGGCTCTCATGAGATGGTCCACAATGAGTAAGAGTGAATTTGGAAGGAGGGCTGTATTTTAGTTTTTAAAAAGTACAGTATTGTATTGACTCCATTGACTCCATTTTTGATGTAGCTGGTAGTGCTGCATGTTGATTGGTTAGTTAGCACACATGTTCATATAAGCACCTGTTCGCACACACTTTGTTAAACATTAAATTAAACCCTTCTCTCACTCCAACCGGTCGTGGCTAATGGCCGTCCTTCCTTGAGCCTGGTTCTACCGGAGGTTTCTTCCTGTTAAAAGGGAGTTTTTTCTTCCCACTGTTGCCAAAGTGCTTGCTCATATGGGGTCATATGACTGTTGGGTTTTTCTCTGTATGTATTATTGTAGGGTCTACCTTACAATATAAAGCTCATTGAGGCGACTCTTGTTGTGATTTGGTGCTGTATAATTATCCAGGTACTTGTACTCCATGAAGCCTTACGTGTCACTTGTGCAATCTTAATTAGTAAGTGTTAAGGATGGATGCTCAGGCCACTGTGAAGACTTCCTTTACTGCTAAAACAGTAGATGTCACCAAACGTAACAATCATTCTGACCTTTTTTCAGGAATACGGAGCTCCATGAAAAAGTTTTACGTTTACTAAGATCAGATATATTTCTAACACGTCTCGTCACATGTGTGTTGCACGCAGAAAAATGAACTGAACTCTTTCTTTGATCCTCCTTTAAACGTTCCCTTTCTCCTCTTTTCCTCTTGGTTGTTTGTTACCATTTCAGCTTTTAGGAGACTCCAGGAATAAGGTAGTTGGTCATTTTGCATTTCTGTCCATGTATCCATGCCATCATACACTAACCAAGTAAAGAAAACAATAATGCAGCTTGCCTCATCATAATCGCTCCTCCACCCCAAAGCCTTCTTATTTCTTTATTTTTCTTTATTTTTTTGTTTCACTTTGAATGTTTGTCCATCGCATCCCTGATGTGAGCATCTGTGGTACCAGAGCAGAGACACGTCTTTGTGGTATAAATGTGTTGAACGTCATTGTTTTGGCACATTGCTCATTTTTTGAGATAAGATTAAATATGCTCTTCTGTTTGACGTGTCCCCCACTGCAAGGCCTTTGCTTACTTGTGGCACTGCTTGACTGGCTTTTTATAGGAAGAATGAAAGAAAATGCTTTAAAATGTATTAGAAGAATTTCATATCATCTACGTACAAATTTGGACTTTTAATTTTCTTAAACTGTTGAGAAAACCGCATGGCTACCAGATGCAACAGGCAAGCTTTTATCAAGATTGTTACCTCACAGCCGGTCAGTATTTCGGTATCAAATCCTCAGTGTCCATCTTCCCTTCTCAGAGGAAGACATTGAGACGGAGGTACGAATCCCCGGGGATGTACTCTGACGACGATGCCAACAGCGACGCATCTAGCGCATGCTCGGAGCGCTCGTACGGGTCACGAAATGGAGGAATCCCCCATTACTTGCGCCAGACGGAGGATGTGGCTGAGGTCCTGAACCACTGTGCCAGTTCCAACTGGTCTGAGAGGAAGGAGGGCCTGCTGGGCCTGCAGAACCTCCTCAAGAGCCAAAGAATACTGAGGTGGGAGCGCGCTGTCGGGTATAAAAATACATATGCAAGAAATATGTGCTTTAGTATTTGGGGACTAGTTATTGTTATTATTGTCTTTCTTCAGAGTGGTTCAAAGGTGCACACAAATCACTTTTAGAGGTGATTTCGGATTTGTTGGTTATCTTGAGTAATGCAAATCCCAATGTGTTTGGATACATGCACAACAAAGGAGTCATAAAAAAAAATCTGTGGTTTCCCTGCGCGTTTCTTCAAGTTACAGGTGAATTTCTTCCTCAGTTGGAACAGTCTGTATGTCTGTCTGTTCTATAACCCTTACTAAACAAATCAACCATCCGATTGGTGGCGAACCAGAACAATAACTGTGTACAACCTGCTAGCCAGAGTGAGATAGACTGTAAGGAAATCTGAAAACAGGTGGTTAGCTGAACCCATGGAAGCACATGGTAGATCACCACAGGTGCATTTAAACTCAAGGATAAACAGGTACACAATGATCATTTGCTTTCCCCAAATGCGCTGGCAATGACCTGATGGATTTTATATTTGGCCTTTTGCTTAAAGCTGAGTCATTGATGATTGATTGGTGATGGCTGATTGGTTGTCTGGTTCTGTTGGTTGGCTGCAGTCGCGTGGAGCTGAAGAGACTTTGTGAGATCTTCACACGGATGTTTGCAGATCCTCACAGCAAGGTAATGAATCAGAACTTTACCAACTAAATCAATCCATTTGGATGAACACTGACATCAATATGAATGCATGGTACATTACATGTGTATGCGGTGACTTTTTGGTACTAATGAGGCGTCCCTTGTTGCATGTTCTGCCTTGCTGTGGACTTAACAACAGAGAGTAAGTTTGTTTTTGAATTCATATTCTGCAAATAAATATGAGATTTTTAAAAAACTGCAAGTTTTTTTTCCCTCCTTAACAAATGTTTTGCATTTTAAATGTATGATCTGTGTGCATATTTGCAGGTCTTCAGCATGTTCCTTGAAACTCTCGTGGACTTCGTCACAGTACACAGGGAGGACCTGCAGGACTGGCTCTTTGTCCTGCTCACCCAGCTGCTGAAGAAGATGGGCGCAGACCTGCTTGGCTCAGTCCAGGCCAAAGTCCAGAAAGCCCTGGATGTCACAAGGTCTGAAAGTCACACCAGTCATGGCTGCTTCCTATTGCATTGCTGGTCGATAAGGAGTAGGCATGCAGGATCAAATGTTATATAATTCAGTCAGATGGAATCGCATTATATACAGATCATTATTTTTCAATAAAAGCAACGAGATAGACGGATCCATAAAAACAGACCGTTAGTTTCTCAGTCGGAAGCTGCTGCAGTTTTGAAGAAAGTCTGTGTTTAAAATGAAAACTATTTTACTGGGTAAACTGTTTTCTCATATTTCTGATCCACAGTCAGTGTGTTACCTGCAGCAGGTGGTAGTAGACCACCCCCCCCCACCCCCCCAAGTACACACATAATCTAAAGCCATGTGCTGCTGTGGACACAAATGGAACATCAGACAGAAAGTGAAGCCTCTCTCCACCAGGCTATTTCCACAAAAACTCACTTTGGTGTTTTAAAGGATCAATTCAGGTCTGAGTTAACATCTTGAAATGCAAAAGTCACAAAAAAGTAGTCGAGCAAGCCGTGCTTGCAGGGTAAAAGTTCTTGCTTTTATTCTCTATTAGCGTATTCTTTTCACAAATGAACAAACCTTTTGGGTTTTACATGCACAGCTGTGGCTTTAATATAAATGTGGACATTTAAAACTTTGATTTATTGTTTGCAGTTTGACCCCCGTTGCTGCAAGGCAATTTTGAGAGCAAATTTAAAGCAGAGGCCACATCAAATTATACTGATATAAACACTGCTGTCCAATCATTTGCAAATATATTGATATTTAGAACAAGCATTACACCCCGTCACCTGGACTTCTTCTACAGAGTGATACTAAAATTTCCATTTATCTCATTCTGGGCTAACGGTCCTTGAGTGGTGCAGTGATGGTAGTCTGCAGGAGCTACGCTGAGCTCTGCAGACCTTCATCTACATTTTGCAGCTGTGTGCTGTTTCTTTTTTGACACTGACTGAGGCCTAACTGAAACAGAGTGATTTACATGATCTTAAAAAATAAAAAAATACCACAGATGCTTGTTGGAGGTACTTGCTACTCTTTGAGATGCAGTAGTTGTCATAAAGCTGCGGTATTTCTATCTGCACCTTTGAAAAGAAACCCTTCAACAGCTGTGAGCGTGACTTCATACAGAGTTGTACTTGTCTCCAGTTTTGGGATCTAACATTACTGCAGTAACATGGACGCTTCACGTAAAATGAAACTCGAAACCTATTTCAGCTTTTCCTTAGACCCGCTTAAAAGCCACATGAAGGAAAGAATTGAATTCTGTTCTCATTCTCTGTGTTAGGGAGTCCTTCCCATTTGACCAGCAGTTCAACATTCTGATGAGGTTTATTGTGGATCAGACTCAGACTCCAAACCTCAAGGTAAAGTAGAAGTAAAGTTGATTTTTGGTCGGCAGATATAATTTCAGCAAGACTAAAGGTTTCTTGTCTCTTCAGGTGAAAGTGGCCATTTTAAAGTACATCGAGTCCCTGGCACGGCAGATGGATCCCACAGACTTTGTCAACTCCAGCGAGACTCGGCTCGCGGTGTCTCGCATCATCACCTGGACCACTGAACCAAAAAGTTCCGATGTGCGGAAGGTAGGCCAAAATATGTCTATAAGGCTCTCACACTTAGTATTCTAGTTATTATTTCCTTCTAGTATTATCAAAGAGTACATTGTGGCCCCATTTCATCTTCAGTTGATATCTCTACAACACAATACAAAGATGTCTTACTTAATCTCTGCACTTTCTTTACATTCTATTGATATTTTTAGAACGTTTTATTTATTTATTTATTGTACCGAAAGCACCTTTAAAGAGGCACGGTGGACCTAAAACGGCTTGAACCAAGAAACAGTATAAAATACAGAAGGATCGTATTGAAGGATGTGTTTGAATCATGTAAAGCTGTCTGTGAAGTGTCCAAAAACAAAAATGTGGGGTTGGAATTTACAGAAAATTGCTGACTACAGAACTGTTATATTGTATTCCTCTGCTCCTTTATTTCATTTGGGTTCCTTGGCCTGTTGTGTTTGTCCAGCAGCAGTTGTAAACTTTGATAATAGGCACTCTCCCTGTGGATGGCCTTGGGTCAATGGCCCATTATCTTTCCCTTGTCTGATGCGCGTCATATGTTCTCCCTCTGTGTTCCTCACTGTTTGTTTTTCCACTGCCGCTCTTCCAAATGAAATCCTCACCCAGCCCAAATCTTTAGATATGCTGTAAATAGACCAACAAGAATACAATAGGTGCATCTATTATCAGGGGACACTGATCCACATGCACAGATCTTCTCAAATATTGCTTCTGTGATGATGGTTGGGGTCCTGTGCCATTCTGTAATGCCCCTTCTGCCTTGCCACTGTTGCCCCAGACCCTTCATAACTGGGTGAGCGAGGAGCTAGCAGGCAGGTCCAGCACTGCAGCCTTACTGCAGTCAACTGAGGGCAACCAGGAAGAAAGGTGTAAGCAGGTAGAGCCCTCTTCAGCAGCCAATTACATCACAACAAGCACGCAATGCCCCGCCTGCCCGGTACCTAACCAGCCACCAAACCTGCGAAAAAGAAAAAAGCCAACTGCGGCATCCTGTCACTCACCATTTACACTCCAGCTGTTCTGCTGAACAAATAAAGTCAGTGTGTGCCTGGCAAAGTGATCACTCACCAAATAAACTGAGCTTGTTGTGCAACCTGGAAAGACTTTTGTTTAACATTCGTAGTTCTCCAGGAAAGCTTGTGGTTTTGAATGCATTTGGATGGATTTTAATTTTGCAGTGCAACATTAATAGGAATGCTCGTTTTTTTTGTTTTAATAGTTTGTGCCTAACACTGTTTGACTCACCCTAACAACCTGCCGTCCACCTGCATATCTGCATGCTAACATGAAGATTTTAGATACGTGTGTCAGGAATAGTGGCACCAAGAGCTGGATGTCACCCCTTTATCACCCAAGTGTCATACAGGCCGGCTGGATTTACGTTGTAATTTTAGCTGTAAAAATACAAAATAATTCTCATTTAATAACCATTTTAATTTTCTATCTAGCCCTAAGTATTTGAGGAATTATGGTAAAGTGAAGCACATGGTCAAATCTGATTTTTGTGTCTGACAGCAGTACCTTGTAAGTGCTTTGTGCTACTGTGATACACTAAATATCCCCAGTAAAGCTCATAAATCACTCATCCTTTTAGTTCAGCAATTGCACAAATGAAGAGAACTGCCTAAAATCTTTTTTTATGAATCAGCTTAATAGTTAGACCTCAAGTAGAAATGAGCTCATTTGCATTTGCTCATTTTGCAAAATTAAAAAGCAACCCAGTTTTTAAGACATCAAAACTAAACCAATCCTAACCAATATCCTTTTTTTTGTTTTTCCACACCAGTATTAATACACTGTATTACCATGAAAGAGTCATTTCTGTTAAAGAATTCAGGCTTAAATTAACAGTCGACAAAGAAATACATTTGAGTTAATTATGTAATTATTTTGCTTACATCTCATTTAAGCTCAGGTTAGTCTCCTGTCTTCCCGTGCTCTCTGTTTCACTGTATATATTCACACACAGAGCAGAGCAGCTAAAGCAAGGATAGCATTAATTGAGTTGATGATACCTTGTTATCACTTTTATTGCACTAAGTGCAATAAAAGCTGTTCATGAACTGTTAATCCCAACAAAGTGAAAGACAGAAGAGAGGGCCAACAGGGTGATTTAAATGTTTGTTTTTTGTGTGTTTTTACTAAGTTAAACAACTGCAAAGAAACACACAACACTGGTTGGGATAGTTGGTTCCTTCAATGCTATATTAGCCGACCTTCAAGCACAATGTGCAGGCATAGCTTCACTGCTGCCCCAGGTTAGAGTTTTGTGTAGTCCCATCCTAAATGAACAAATTATCAGCAACTAGAAGATGTCTCCCCGGACATTTTGTCCTCACAGTTTATCAGTTTAAAGATTTTTACTGTGGGTTTTGTAGTTCTATAAAATTAGAATCCCTAGTAGTTTATTTTGTATGATGCTATTCCTGGTGAATATTAGGTATAATCTATAGTGAGTTTATAAATGGAAATTATAAAGGTAAAGAAGAGATGGGCAGCTTCGCTGCGTTTGGAGCCACAAATACATCAATCAGCTCATCTGAACTCTTAACACACAAAAAATCATCCGATGTATCAGGATGTTATATTTTATGTTTTAGACCCTATGTTGGTTAAGTTCAAATAAAGTGTGAAAATTCTTTAAAGAGATATTTACAGTAATCAAACTGGGCTGTGCACATACTGGAAGGCAAGTTTTTTTCCTCCTGAAAACAACCTGTTGGATGTTTAATTGATCATCGTTTTGTCATAAATATGCAATCGGGTCATTGAAATCAGAATTATAGCCGATATAAACTGTGATTGGTGCATCCCTAAGTAAAACTGGTGTGTGGTTGTCATTTCTCTATCGCTTCTTACTAGAAACCTGCACAAGAATCAAACATGACATATTTGACAACTTATTCCCAATAATAGACCAAACATTGTTCTGTTAAACATCAACTTCTATTCTCCTGCAGCAGCAGCAGCACACCAGTACTTTCTCCTTTATCTTTGCTCACTTGCATGTTGCAGCACTGATTTTCCTGAAAAGATTCTTCTTCCTTTAGTTTTCTACTGAATGCATCTTTGAATTCTCACCTTTCAAAAAATGTTTTTCTACAGGCTAAAGCCTCCATTACTGCACCAAGAAGCCCGCCTTGGAGCCAGAAAGTGAAAGAATGTCTTCCATGGTTTCAGAAGTGCATTGGCAACAACCTGTGTATCAAATTCTGTAAAATATTGTAAAACATTACTGTTATTCTAACTTGATAAGTCATAATGTCCACTGTATGTGCTTGATATTGGAATACACATGTTAAGCATTAACTAGTTCCTCGTTAGTGTGCATATCAGCCTATTGGCTCTAGGGTTAGCCATAAAGCACTCAGTGATGCCTTATTCTACACAAGCATGTTCTGCAGTTTTTAGGGTACAACAATGAGTCTTTGGCCAGTACCTTCATAATTACTGCTTATTGGATAAATAAAGAAGATCTTGTACATAAATTATGATTTTGATATGCTTTACTCATGGCCTCATAAGAACTGAACCTGAAGCTTTTTAGTATCATTAACTGCTTTTTAGAATAAGATGCACTGAAGTGTAGGAGAATGTCAGTGTTAGGAATTCACCTGTTTCTTGCTTCCTGGTACAGTTCAGCATTTATAACCCTTTCCCTGCTTCCTGTAAATTCTGTAGAATTCCCTCATTTTTGACCTGTGACTCCTCACTTTGGAATAGCATCATTTAACTGCGATAGTTGGGAGCCGTGGTTGAAGAAGAGCCAGTGGTTAGAATAGGGAATCTTTTGTAGATTCATATTTATCAAAGTAAATGTGAGTTAACTGTGAGTGAACCTCAGGAATTAGAATGGGTAGCTCGTTCATATTCAGTCAAACATGATTTAGAGTGGAGGTATAGCCTCCTCTGAAGATCATAATTCAGATAGAGCTGCTTCCTTACGTTTGGTCTAAAAGCAGCAACCAGATTGAAAACTCTTCAGTTAATAGTCCAGTATTGGGAGAATATCGTCAGGAAGAATAGGGTGTTAACGAGAGCTTTAAAATAGCTAATTTAAAGACACTAGGTTGCTAATGTGCATTATAATGAGCAGGTAGCTACCTGGCCGAGGTGCTTCTGAAACCATGAAAGCCTGAAGGTATCTGAAGGTTCTCTGCAGTTCTGCTTTCTTTTCTAACACGTTGTGCTCGCTGCCTGCAGGCGGCACAGGTGGTGCTGATTGCTTTGTTTGAGCTCAACACCCCAGAGTTCACCATGCTGCTGGGAGCACTGCCCAAAACTTTCCAGGACGGCGCCACCAAGCTGCTGCACAACCACCTGAAGAACACGAGCAACACCAGCAGCAATGTGGTCAGTAAGATTTCTATGTCACTGAGGGGAAAAATGTTACAGTCACCCAGGTTGCGGTATTCTAAGATGAGTTGAACTGATTGAACTTGAGGTGGACTTCTGTTTCCGATGTTACGTTGTATGTAATTTCATGTCGTTGATATTCAGGGCTCTCCGAGTAACACTATTGGCCGAATGCCGGCTCGTCACACACCCAGCAGGACCAGCCCTCTCACCTCACCGACAAACTGCTCCCATGGAGGACTCTCTCCAAGGTAGGCAGCCGCCTTTGATGACACTGTCCTTAATAACACACTCACTGTGTCGACGCATGGCTGTGTTTTAATGGTGGGATACTGGTGCTGTCATCATGTGTCACCTGTAGACAAAGTAACACGCAGCCAGGTGGGTCTGTAGTAGCTCGAGACTGAGTGAGCTGTTCTAGAGATTACAGCCCATAATTCATTCACACATATGTGAAAACAAAGAAGCAATTATTTACAAAGACAAAAGAAATCTTACAAAACTCCTCCTGCCAATTGTCTGATTGCTAAAAGTTTCGCTGCATAGCGACTGATAAATGAGCCTTTCAAGTTGTCATACACGATCATGTTGTAAAAGTAAACCAGAGGAGGGTGATTGCTGCATTAATCTGCTGTTTTTACAGCATAATGCAGCCCACTTACCTAAAATCCAGTTTCATTCTTCCACGCTGAGCAGCTCATTCAGCTCACACACACTGTGCCTGGATTGTCCTTTTATCTGCCAGCAGAAACCCATAAACATTGATAAGTTATTTAAGTTATTGTTACTTCACCTGAACCTGCAGTGCACCTTGTATGGAGAGCATTAGCAGCACAAAAATGCTTTTTCAAGGTTATCTTTCAAGATAAAATCACAGTCACACAATTAACTAATTTACCCAGCTTAACCCATAAATATCACAAACCACACTGAATTGAAATGTGGGCAAAAAAACATTTCTTTTGGGCAGCGTTGCAACACTTTCAGCCCAGCTGCCATGATCAGATTGCTTCCTCAAAGTCCTGTTCTGATCACTTGCATTTGTGTATCTGAGATTTATCTGAAATGGTGAAGAAGTTAGGAGTCAAGGATTCAGACCTGGCAAGAAGATGCTAGCTAGCAACGACAGGCCATATGGGTGCATCACACAGATACAGATTAATTATTGCTGTGTAGCATTTAATAAAAGTCCTAGAATTGTATTCACTGAAATACAATGTATAAAATCTTGTCCTTATTGCACTTGGATGATGATGATGATGATATCATACTTAAGTTCCAAATATTAGCAGGTTTCAGAAGGTTTATTCATTTATTTTAATTAAAATGCTACAGAATGCTCCTACAGAACAAACAGGGTGGGTAACAGCTATTTTGTATTTTGGTGCCTCTGGTTGACGTTAGAGGAACTGCACTTGATTTTTCCATCCTGGAAGCTGATACATGTTTCTTTTTATGTTAATAGGGACAAAATGTGCTTTCTTTATGCTTTAATAAAATCCAAATGGATGAGTTGTGTTTTAAAAAAATTACCTGCCATTAACTATAAAACAGAGAAGTTTGTTTTTGGCACCTTTATGGTCAGAACAGGACTTTCGGTGAGGTGAACAAGGAAACAACCTTGACATTGAGACTCTCCAACTTAAAATCAGTTAAAAGTTCTATTTACATGGATGAACTCGACATGCTCACTTTTTACGGGATTCTGCTTTCCTCTTTAATTAACACTTTCCCGTAACCTTAAAGCTCAGACTAGTTTCTTTTTGTCTTTTCTCTTTCTCTTCCTGCGCACTTGCTGTTTCCTCTCTCTCCTCCCTTCTCTTGTCTCGTCCCGTGCTCTCTCCTCGTGTTGTCGGTTTCCATCCACCTTTCCCTGCTCTCTCACTCCTGTCTGTCCGTCCTTCCCTCCCGGCCGCGCTGTGACAACAGTCGGTTATGGGGTTGGGGTGTCGACGGACTATCAAAGCACCCGCCTGCCCCTCCTCCTCCTCCTCCTACGCCTCACTCCACCTCTGCTGCCCCCACCATAAGGGTCCTGCGCAGAGCGTATTCACCCAGGTAATGAGGCGGGCACGTTGGAGATTGTGGCCTAAGGAATCCACACTCTCATCCTTTTCTTTACCCAGTTCACCAAACCATCTGAGAATGCATGCATTAAACCATCATGTCTAATAAAGTGGAAGCATCCTTTTGAAAATCCATAATTTTTAAGGGTTATGTCAGTCCTGACCTTTCATGCTCTAAATCAGTCTGCTTTTCTGTCAAGAGCACAGCTTCGTCGCATGCATATGTCTGCAGATTCATGTGGCTGTATTTTGCTTTTGCTGCATATTTTATATAAAAGTGCATGCATGCGTTTCTTTTTATGTCTGTGTGTCTGGCAGCATGATGGAGTACGACACGGAGAACATGAACTCAGACGAGATCTACAGCTCGCTGCGTGGCGTCACTGAAGCCATCCAGAGCTTCTCCTACCGGAGCCAAGAGGATCTGAACGAGCCTATTAGACGGGAGGCAAAGAGGGATGATGCAGTAAGCCACAAGCTTCATATCCAGAACCAGTTCTGAAAAATCTGGAATTTCATTTGACATTAAATGCTTAGAATGAATTCTGATCCTTTTTTAAGACACTGCTGCATTACATTTTTCATTTTTCAAGACATTTTTCAAACAGTTTTTAGGTTCTTAGACCTCAAAAGTGGTTTGGCTTTCTGGTTGTATGTTGACCATGAAATAACTGTGCTTTTAGTATCTCCTGCTGGTTTCTGTAACCCTTTTAAACATTTTAGTCGCCACTATTTCGGGTGGTGTTTAGAGCAGTTGTGACCATGTCTAGATGAGAGGGGGGTGCTCTAAGTTGTCAGCTAATGCTTGATAATTTGTTGCCAAGTTACGTCTATTGACTATATGAGAACATCACATCTACTAATCAGTGCTGACTCAGCCTCTGTAGCCACTGCAGGCAGACTGTGTATGTAATGCACTGATTTGTCTTCGGATACTCTTTCTTTTTGTGAGGCATGTGTCATTTTTTGCATATTGTTTGGTTTGCTTTCATATTTTTATGGTTATTTGAAGCTAAAATGGCTCCAGATCTTCTTTATACCACTGCCTAATCCCTCTCCCATCTCGCAGGCAGGGAGAGAAGGAGTAGCTTCCTCTCCTGGGTCTGATGCCCGGCTCGGCTTAGACGTGGTGGAAGGCGGTCGCACTGCCTTGGACAACAAAACTTCGCTGCTCAACACGCCATCGCCGCGCTCCTTCTCTGGGCCGCGGACTCGAGAATTTGCCCCATACGGCTACGGAGAAACCATTTGCACGTACGACAAGAGCGCCCTGAAGGAGGCTGTGTTCGACGATGATGTGGAACAGTTCAGAGACTGTGAGTTTATGCAGATTTTATGTTTTTATGTTTACAGCTCTGAGCAAAGTACCTATGTACCCCAGTCACACGTGCATTAGCTGTTAGAATTTGTTATGTGGCTCAACAAACAACCAACATGCCTCTGAAAATGGTCAGGTACAAGGACTGGACTGAAAAAGTTAAAAAGTAGCCAGTGTAGTAAGAAACACTTCCAGAAAGACCTCCAGAAAGCCTGGATAATGTTGCTAAAGAGCACTTTAAAAATTACTTGCTTGAAAGCAACATTTAAAAAAAATGAGGGGTGACTGGAGACTATTTCACAGTACTGTATCTGCTTGTGGCATCGTGACAAGATCTAGTAATGTCAGCCAGCTGCGTTTTTCTTCTGGTTGGCGATGTAGTTCGATACAAAGAAAACATCTCAGGCAGTCTTTTTATGTGGTCCAAGCTCCATGAGATGAACACCATTTAGTTTCTTTATACTGAAGAGAAGGCAGACTTATCCACAACTAATATATCCAAAACTGGAGTACCCATACCAAAACACTCCAGGTCACACATGGGCAAAACAAAGCCCGAGGGCCGCACCCCTGCACACCGAGTCAATCCGTCCCTCAACATCCTCAAGCAAAACAGGTTCCAAAACACGAATAAGAAGCAGCTTAAGGCTGGAACTGACCTACAGAGGAAAATGTAGACCGCTTTAAATGTTCATAGAGTCTTCATATTATTAACTTTTTACTTTTTCCCCAGGAATGTATCAGTTCAATTATTCAGTTTGTGGTCCTTCGCGTATTTAACCTTAGCAAAAATAATGTCACCCACTCCCCATCTATACAATAAGTCAGTTTCTGAAATCTATATTGAATAAGCCTCATGCTTATTCTGGTGGTAGAAAAACATGAAACGAGTTAAATAGCGACATCCACAGAATGAGTATAAAGAAAAAACAGCTCTTACTGTCATATTGCATGTGAGCCTTTCTTGTCATTCAGCCAAACGTCAGGTCGTGCATTGTGAGCACGTGATGTCGTTGTGAAAACACAAAGGAGCAACAATGTTGAGGCAACAAATGGCAGAATTTTCTCCATTTCACTCGGTTAGTTATCAAACGTCATCCTGAACCAGCCGGTTCGTGTTTACAGCAGACAGAAGAAACCAGTGAGCGTCCAGCCCCTCTGTCGCAGCCGCTCTGTGCTTCACTTGTTGTTGTTGTTGTTGGTGTCATCACATCCTTTTCTCTGCCACTCTCCCCTCCCCTCCCCCACCCACCTCCACCTTCATCCCTCCTCCTCCTCCTCCTCCTCTCCAGGCCGACGTCAGGAAAGCGGTGAAAACAAGATGGCACTCTCCAAGGTCTTTGCTCCTGGTAAACATGCCCACCCTGCACCTCCACTCCACTCACCCTCCACCTGTGTTTGCATTCTTCGCTCAGCTCCCCTCATCGTCTCTCCATCTTTTAACTCCGCCTCTGTGTTAACAAAGTCCAAGCAGTTCTGCTTACAGCTGTAATGTTTGAATGTTTCTAATGTTTTCACTGCATCTAATTTGACTGTAGAGATCTATCGTATGAAAAAGTTACCTTTATATTTTTAATATTAACTGCTCAAACTGTAGATATCTGCATCCTCCGAGGACACACATTTTGAATAACATGAGGCTGCTGACGGGAACGGAAGTTTTCTGTGGGTGATCTACTAACAACGCGTGAATTTGATTTATGAATGGAAATTCAGCCAGTTCATTCCAGTAATGGCCAGCACAGTCTACGAAAGGCAAAAAAAAATGGTGGATTAAAACTGACCAGATCTGATAAGTGAGGGGAAAACAGTGAACAGAAACGTTCTGATCTAAAGACTTCAGTTAGAAATAGACGGGAACTGTGTGGGATCTTGGAGATCAGGGCGGCCTTTTTTTTTGTTTTTGTAATGAATACATTTGACAGCTGAGGTGGAGCACAGGATTGATGAGCTGTTTTCAAAAGTCCACCTTACAGGACTTACTGTTAATAATGTTAATAAAGCTACGTTCACACTGCAGGCAAAAGCGCATAAAATCCGATTATTTTTGACCCTATGCGACCCATATCCGATCATGCTATGACAGTGTGAACGGTACAAATCCGATATTTTCAAATCCGATCTGGGTCACTTTCGTATGTGGTACTGAATCCGATACATATCCGATGTTTTAGAAAGCGACTGCTGTTTGAACGGTCATGTCGCATTAAATCCGTCTTTTACGTCACTGACACAAGACAGACGCTAATTATCAGCGCTGGAGAAGCGCCCGAGAAGACTTCGCGAACGCTTCCTGGCCATCCAGCGTAGATGTCAGTGAAACTGTTGGGAAGACAACGTGAACATTTTATTTGTACTATATAATCTGCAGATTCTGACAGAAATCTGCAACTATCCTTTGAAGTACCGCTCCTTTCTAAAACAGCAATAAGGATCATTATTAGGTTATTTACATTATTATGTAAATATGTAATAACTTAAAGCAAAAATTGGGAAACGTAAAGTCCGAAGTCTTTATATTAAGGGCCATCAGTCAAACAATATTGTTTGCTCTGGGTCTAAACAGAGCGTGTTGTGTGTGACGTCTTCTTTTGCGCATGCGGGCCGCTTTGAGCATTCACACTAGAGCGCGTTTGCTGTCGCATTTTATTTGTAGTGTGAACAAGCAGACAAAAAAATCGGATTTGATCAAAAAATCGGAATTGAGCATTAAGACCTGCAGTGTGAACGTAGCCTTAGTCACATCCTGAGTGATCCAGAGACGTTCATGAAGACTGACACATGCATGAAAATGCCCGTTGTTCTCAGTTTCTTGCATGCCACCTGAGGCTGCAGATATTTATTAAAGTCAAAGGAAAGAATCTGACTCACAGCTACCCATGCAACCTAAACTGTCACGGTGAATGGAGTGAGCTGTGAGGAGAAAATAAACGAGGATCCACGTGCAGGCACTTGCTGAGATGCAAAGGTGGTTTATTGTAGAACAGAGGTGGAAATGGCAAAACGGAACAAAACTAATCTATACTGAGACAAACTAAACTATTGAACAGCAAACATGAACACGAACATGAAGGAGAGTCAGCAGAGGCATATGGAGGTTGATAGCAGGGAGAACACACAGATGAAACACGGTAGATTCACAGACAGTCCAGCAACTAGTACACGAGTAGACACGACTTAATACACACAGAAGAACACAGGGAGATTACAAACAGGTGGGGAACACAGCTGGAAGTAATTGACAAGACGAGACATGGGAAGCAAAACTGAATACACTGACATCAGACATAAACCTTCAAAGTAAAACAGGAAACAAGAGACAATTCACAATTCACAAGACACAGACTAGACACTGAACTAAAAGGGAAACATGGAAAACTCAGGACCAATACTGGCACAGAACCAAAACCTAGGAACAAACAAAGACATCAAGAAATCAAAGATTAACAATGCAAAACAGAAAACACTGGGTCACCGACCCAGGACTGTGACATAAAAAACTTTTAGAAAAACTAATTACATTTAGTGCTGACTACTAAACATATTAGCTGTTTCAAGACAGACATTTCTATATGTTATGTAAGAGATCCATAACAACAGCAGCATCACTCTGGAAGTAGAAAAGTAGAGTCTGTTTTGCCCATTTTATGAAAAAAATAATGTTCATTAAAAAAAGTTTAAAATAAGGTTTTATCACATTCCCTCAGTGCAAAAGCCAAAAGTCTTTGGTAGGCAGCAGGAGGAGAAACTCGTTTAGAAAGACTTTCATGCTCTAGTTCAGTGACTTTTCTGTGAGTTTCTTTGTTGCCTGTAATATACTGATGGTTTTTATGCATCACCGCGCTCATAGCTTTGCGCAATTCACCTGTACCAATCACGTGTCCATCTTGACTCTCAGCAGCAATGGTCACAGCCACATCAGGCACAAATCAAGTTTCTACGTTCAGTTTAAGTACCCTCCTCCCAAAATGTGGTCCCTGGAAAGGGAAATACATGTGCAAAAATACCTGCACCTCATCACACCTCCCTAGTAAAGTCCAACAACCGCCAAAGGAGGAATTGCAGATCCAAAATCTGGATGTGTGATTTAAAAAAAAAAAAAAAAAGAGACATTAAGTGTCTTTTAAAAACAAAAAAAAAGGTTGATGGATGATTATTAGCCCATGGCAGTTCAATTAAATTCTTAACTCTTTCTTCCTGTCCCCTCTCGGTAAGCAGTCGGGCAGGATCACTCAGACCTGGTGGCCGATCTTTTGAAGGAGCTGTCCAATCACAACGAGCGCTCAGAGGAGCGTAAAGGCGCCCTGGTGGAGCTGCTGAAGATCACACGGGAAGACAGCATGGCTGTGTGGGACGAACATTTCAAAACCATCCTCCTCCTCCTGCTGGAGACCCTGGGTGATAAAGATGTACGTAACCTGATAGTTTGTGTACATGTAAATCCCTTTTTTTGTCTCCTTTATTTGTGTTTTCATTGTCTTGATTCAGCGTAATCTGAAGAAACTGAAGGTAGTTTTGTGTGGATGATATTCTTTATGTTCCCATTTCCTGCAGCACACCATTCGAGCTCTGGCTCTGCGAGTGCTGAAGGAAATTCTGAGGAATCAGCCTGCCCGCTTTAAAAACTATGCCGAGCTGACCATCATGAAGACACTGGAGGCGCACAAAGACTCTCACAAGGAGGTACGCAGCTCCCACCACTCAGCTAAAGGCACCGAGCATGATTTTTGTTTCATAAAGTCGTCATCGATATCTGTTAATGTGGCCGTGCCGTGTTGAAAGTGATGCGGTTCTCATGTCTTTAATGACTGAGTAGCGTGTTCACTTAAACATGAAGTTAGTTTATATATGCAAAGGAGCACATGTGAGAAAGACGAATGCCAATCATGATACATAAACAAAAAGCCTGCAGTCAATGAGATTAATGATTATTGGTTTCTAATAATTTCTAATCCCTGTTGTAGCTCACAATAACCTCATAATTAATACTTTACAGAGTGGTTATCAATATGAGCACTGAAAAAAGTGAAGACAGTAAGTCCAACCTTCGACCCTTCACTCCAGCAGTTATTCAGGATTACTTGTAGAGAAATTTCCCATTCATGTTGGTCAGGTGTGCAGCAGGGGTACAGAGTGTGTGTAAACACAGATCACGTGTTGATAGCAAATTGAACATAAAATACACAAAAATGCACTCGACCAACCTGAGATGAAACATGCAGATAACCAAAAAAAAAAAACATATGGATCACAGAAATTTAGCACGAGGAATTTATTTAAAAAAAAGTTTTTCAGAATGAATGAATAATATCCTGCTGAAGAAGTGTAAAGTATGCTGAAGTAAAGTACTTTTTAAAGGGGTTCATAAATCCCAGAGGTTTTTATTCTTTATCTTTAAACTTTTTTTTTTGCTTTTTCTGTATTCAGTTTTTCAGTAATTGCGTTAATCTAAACGTGTGTCATTTTGCAGCCAACAAATTTTCACAAAATCTGTGAAACATGCAAAATTCAGTACAGTCCCGCACTGTACTTACCACACACCAGAAGACCATAAAAAGATGTTTTTAATCATAGACGAGTCATTTAAAAAAAGCTTTATAAAAGCCTAAAATACAGGCATAAAGGTGAGGATATATTGTGTTTAAAGCAAGAGCCATGATAGGTTCAAGTATAAAATCAGGACTGAAAGTGCAACAGCAAGAATACATTAGAATAAGTTTAAAATGTAAGCGTTTTCTGGGGAAGTTCTCAGATCGAAATCAGCCTGTAAACGTGTTTTTCCCATCATGCTCCTGGTGGAAATTTACAAGAAGATAAAGTGTTGAGTGGTGGAGGAGCAGCTGCCTCGTTTCTCTGTTTGTTCTAGAAAAGTAAGTCAAAAGAAAAAAAGGGAAACACTGACTGACAGAACGGAGCTCCTGTTGGTTGTTGGAAACATTTATGGGATTGAAGTTCTCTACTTGAGCACAAAATGCTAAACTGGACAGTGAAATTGTCTGAATTTGGGGGGGAAAGAGACTTTGGCTTTGTCTGACTTAGTCTCATGCCTGTGATACAGAAATCCTGCTGTTGCCTCAATAACACACCAGCTGATTGGATTTACGATGTGTGATATAAAATTGTTAGCAGCCTAATCTGTTAAAAATAAAAAACATGTTTTTAGGTTGTGCGTGCAGCCGAGGAGGCGGCGGCGACGCTGGCCGGCTCCATTCACCCGGAGCAGTGCATCAAGGTGCTGTGCCCCATAGTGCAGACGGCCGACTACCCCATCAACCTGGCAGCCATCAAGATGCAAACCAAAGTAATTGAACGCATCGCCAAGGAATCACTGCTGCAGCTGCTGCCCGACATCATCCCCGGACTCCTGCAGGTCTGAGCCCAAAACAGAAGTGCAGATTTGAATGGAATGTGATTGTTTTAGTTTTGCAGGCTGAAAACTGATCAAACCTCCAAAACTGTGAAATAAAAACTCACATTTCAGAAACTTGAATAAACCGAGTTTTTAGTTTTAAATGTGTTGCTGGTGTACTCAGCTTGAATAACACAGACAAAGCAGAAACATCCGTGTCAGTGCCACAGAGGCTTATTTGGACAATGTTCATATTTGGACAGTGGGAATTATTTGCCTTATTTGTCCCTGGAAATGTTTGCGTGTACTCTGCACTCTTGGCGACCCCTCCCACGTTCTTGCTGACCTCGTGTGGGTGTGTGTGCGTGTGCGTGTATGTGTGCATGTACGCGCCTTTGATACCTGATGCTCCCCGGTCTCTCCGCAGGGCTATGACAACACAGAGAGCAGCGTTCGCAAGGCCAGTGTGTTCTGTCTGGTGGCTATCTACTCTGTGATTGGTGAGGAGCTCAAACCCCACCTGGCACAGCTTACGGGAAGCAAGGTACTGACCGTCGCCAGCAAGTCTTTCCACTTGCATGTCCTCACAACGAAAGCACTTGAACAGACGCTGAGCCTTATCATCTTCCCATGTTGTTATTTCTCAGCTGGCTCTCAAATTATAAAGCACAGGGTCATATTTGCCCTTCTAAAGTGTCCTTGAGTTATGTAATGGTTAAGGTCTGAGGGTCAGGTTCACCTGACTGCAACCCCCCCACCTCCACCACTCCCCTTTACTAACCACCACCTGTTCAGCTGGTTATCTAAACGGAGTCACCGCTGCAGTCTTCAGCTGCACTCTAAGATATCATCTTAGTGCTAAAATCACTTTGAGTGGATGCAGTTAATCATTAATAACAATCCTTCCTCTTATCAGCAGCTACATTTTAGGGAATATTTTAAAAAAGTGCCTGTGTCAATATTTTGTGTATGATCACTTTTGAGTTCTTCATCCTGTTTAAAGCAAATTGTCCCTGTGATGAGATTCTCCTGAGAAACAGTTTGTGGTTCTCCTACTACAGCATATTTTTGTATTTCCCTCTATAGTTAACTGATTGTTACATATATCAGTAAAGATGTGGACTGACAGCCATTAGAATAACTTTTGGGGGGATTTTTGTTTTTGTTTGTTTCCCCCCGAAGGGTATCCCCAGGAAGCCGGTCACCAGCACAAACAGTCCAGGCCAGTTCAGTCCAGTTTAGGGACTTCAACTAGCTGCAGCTAGCAGCTCCAGCCACCTGTGTCGCTATCCACCTGTCAGTCAGGGGGGCCACAGCCCTAATTTTAAGTCTCGCTACCATACAATGGAGTGAGTTATAATTGCATTGACCACCTGTAGAGTTGTTTTGAAGTGGTAAACTACATAAAGACATTCTTGAGGCAGGCTGTAAACTTGTTTATTTCTGCTGGAGCGTGCAGGTGTTTTGTGCTTTTCATGTTTCAGCCTCACTCTACCTCTGCTCGGTTTAATTGCATGACGAGATGTCATGAGTGCTTTCATCATTTTAAAGGAACCAGCCAAATATTGTGTACTTTTTGCTTCCTATCGCCCTATCTGACTCATGAAGAAGTTTATTCCTCTTTAAGACAGTCCTGTGCTGATATAAAGAGTAATTTCTCGATTCTTTCCTTTTGCAGATGAAGTTACTGAACCTGTACATCAAGCGTGCTCAAACGACAAACAGCAATAGCAGCAGTTCCTCAGATGTCTCCTCTCACAGTTAATGGAGGTGGTTTCATCCATTCCAAGACTCCAGATCAGACTTCTCTGTCTCTGAGCATCACCCTCCTCATCACGGCTCTGCAGCTCATCCTCTCGACCCATTTTGTTCCTTCGTGTCATCTGCCTCCGCTCTGGAAATATCTGAACGGGACTGCTGTCCTGGTTTCAAGTTGGTGGGGAAGGATTGGACACATTTGGATTTTTGGATTTAGGATATGGCGCTTTCTCCTCCTCCTGTGGGTCCCACCATCTCCACATCAGCTCCATTCTGTTTCTCCTTCATCCCTTCTGCTTTTAGATTTGTTTCTATAAGTGGAAAATATTCACATCAAAGAAATGTTTCAGATCATCTTCAGTTTGGGATGAAATGTCATTTGGCTGGCCCAGTGATGGCAACAAGCCCATAAAGTGTGCAGTGAATTCTGTTTTAAGGGCATGAAGACCAAATATTGCAAGGCGGAAAAAAAATTAGATATGGACAGAAAGACAAAACGAGGAAGTCCTATGTGAGCATTTTAGTTCAAGGCTCATATTTGATTGTAATTTGTTTTTTTTTTTATGCGCTCGTTTCTCTTTAGGAGTGGCTTAAAACCCAAACTGTCACGATTACGAAACAGATCTCATGTCTAAACAGAACTGACAATCCTTCACATTTCGTGCAGATCTTTTTAACAGAGAACACAAACCACCGTCGCTACATGGAGTGGAAGCTAAGCCTGTTAAAAGCCGTGACGTTTGTGTCGTTTTTAACTTCCTGCTTCCATTTGTGTCTGAGCGCTTACTCTGTCTTACAGGAAGTCCTTTGTAAATACAGCAGATGAGGAGTTGGGGGAGAACAGGCCTTACATTTGTGGACTGCAGAGAGTGAACGGGATGTACGGCGCCGTCACTCTCGGCTCTTTAAAAAAAAGAAAGAAAGAAAAACAAACAAAAAAATGTGAATCTGCAGCAGAAGCCTCCCCAGCAGGCGGCGTCGCTCTCAGACATGTGACCGTGCAAACACAGTATTACTCGTTTCCTCTTTCACGGCTTCTGCAATAACCACAAAGAAATCAAAGGTGTTTTGTACATACACTTTCTGACCGCTGCTTCACGGAAAAGCAGACTTTTAATTTTTTTGGCTTGCATGAACCTGCGGCACGCGTCAACTCAGTGCTGCGTGGAGAGCCCGGAGCTTCTTCGGCTGTTAAAGTGCACTTTTAACATCATGAGATCACTCGACTCTGAGGAGGCGCTCGTACGGAAAAGGTACACACTCTGTGTTTAATTTATTCTGCTGTAAAGTTTTAAGTGGTGGATTCCTGCTGTGAAGCACTTCATCGATTCCCTGATTGGGAAGAAGTTTCTCAGTCTGATCAGCTTTTAATTATTGGACCTGATTTGGTTTTCATGGTCAGTTGATCTGCTGTAGTTTTTTCTTTATAATACTCTGAATAATGAATAATAATGCTGATTCCTGATTTGTTGAAATCCGCTGAGAATGGTCCAACTCTGCTTCTTTAAGGAAATGAATGTACAGAAACAACACAGTGAATTTGCTGGTACTCAAAAGGATTTAACTTTTTCTTTCTCATCGTCCTTCAGCACGCTCATTTAATCCGCTGAGTTTTTACCAGAAAAGCAAACCTGCAAACTGGTGAAAACCCACCAATCTTCTCGCATCTGTCGTCTCGTCGCTGGATCTAAAACAGACGCGACGGCGTTCCTTACAGACTGTTCACTATGCATGTTCAGCAGTCTTTCTTTGGCTTCACGCGCTCATGTAATATTCACACCTGTATTTATATATTTTATTTGATCTTATTGTATTTAGTTCTGTCATGATGAACTGTACAGAAGGTTTTTTGTTTAGTTTTTTTATGTTAACATCAATGTGTGATCAGTTTGCAGCGATGTAAAAAACTGTTTGCTGTAGAAATAAAAAGACCGAGAACTGATCTCAGCACTTTCTGGCCTTTCACTCCACATTTCACAATTCCCCCCTCTTACTTCACCGTGTGTAACGCTCAGAGATTGGATCAAAGCTCGGACGGCGTCGTCTTTGTTTCCCTCGCAGGTTGGACCTGCATCCGAGCGCTGAGGTGTGCTTAGCGGCTCTGGATAAACATTAACCCGGGCAGACTTTGAGATGACCTGCTCTTAATCTGTCACTCCCTTGAGGAGCTATGAGGGGTGAGCTGCAGGGGTTTCTACTCAACCTGCTGAAACTAAACCTGCAATAAAGATTAATGTGCCTTTTTCAAATTTAAATATCATCATTTAATTGTCATTTAAGCTGCTGTGTTGGCTTTTAGAAATATCAGAGATGATAAATATGCTTACTGACATTCATTTGAGGGCTTTTCCTGTGTTTGTTTCCTGAAAGTCCCCTCTAAACATCCTCACCCACAGTGAGTGTTTTGTTGGCAGTGTCAACAACTGATCAACTGAAGCTGCTATTAATGCATCACCCGAGGTGGACATTGGTAGTGGGAGGTGAGCCGGCGCTCTCCGCCTCTCAAAGGTCATCCAAGGTATGCTAATAGCAGGCCTGATGACATCACTGGAGCCATATAAGGGGTGTGTGGCGAGGCTGGGCTGCAAACCTCTCTGAGCTGAAATCCGAGGAAGCCAGCAGGCACAACGCTCGCGCCCTCTGCCTCCACGCCTTCTCTGTGGTCCTGGAATACAAGACAACGCCGCCACACTGGAAAATATGCTGTTCTGCCATCCCCAGCCTGAGTCCTACCACCAGCACTCTGCTAGTTACATTAGGTAAAGCACTGCCATGTTGCCAAGCTCCAGAAATGTCAGGATTTCACACACAGGTGCAGCAATTTACCAGCTCCACAGGTGCTCGCGTGGCTTTGGTAAATGTGCTGATTTACAGTGATTGAGGAGCACATTTAAGTAATGTGTTATTGACATGAAATGAGTTTTAAAAATGCATTTCAGGCGTTCGTTCATTCAAAGAATTGCACTCAAAATCCACATTTCAGGTTAGTTCCACTTTATCATGTCAGTTTGTAAAAGTTTCAGTTTGATTTTTAGTTTTGGATATCATGTGTGTGGTGTTTTTCAAAGTGTACAATTTAAGAAATTCAGAAGGGAACACTAACGGTACAGCAACAAAAACACACGACACAGTCATGCACTTAAAAATCTGATCAACTGACACCAGATCTGAAATTAAAAGTTATTTTATCTTGTGCTTAAGTTGTTTTTTTTAAACAAAGAAACATAGACAAAAAAAGAAAATACCCAATTTAGTCCACCTTTTTCTTTCTTTAATGATGTATTTAACCTGAACCGTGCTGCATGACAACAAACCTTTGGGCTTAAATGACTGAAGATCAGATGTGACAGCTGGCCATCTCCTCGTGATCTCCTCCAGAGAGGCGTTGGCGCCTTTCTTAAAGAACGAAGAAGCTCGGCTCATGGCTGAAAATGGTGCCAAAAGAACCCCGTTCCAGTACATTCTGTGTGCAGCCACTTCACCGGCTGTGAAGCAGCAGGAGGAAGCGCTCACTTATCTCAACCAAGGTACTTACACTGTTAGTCTCCGTGACGACTGTACAGACCGAAGCTCATTTTGTCACACGCAGTCCCAGCTGAAGCATGGGAGATGCTCAGAGTTCAATCCATTCATTTAAATACACTAAGAGAAAAATTAGGTTTGTTCTGCAACAGAAATCAGGTTGAAGTTTTCTGATGTTTGTCCAGTTCTATGGAAGCAAAACCAAAAGTCATAATTGTTTAAATATCTTCACTTTGCTAGTTCTTCTGTTTGTAATACGCTTTAATTATTTCTGGATTGGACTTCCCTCTTTGAGGGTTTCTCAAAATATGGTCATTGAGGTTTCCAGTGACTCACATCTCAAACATGATTGGTTCCAGTTTGGCTCATTTGACAAACTTATGATAATATTTCTTAAATTTAAATATTAGTTACTGGGAATTGGTCACATTTTTTCGTTCATAGTAATGTAGACTGCAAATGAATTTTGGACTTTTTTAGCTTCCATAGCTTCTGTCTTTAGACCTGGATCTCAGAACATCCTGTTTACATAGTTGCACTCACACACTCAGTCTCTGTCATTGATGATTAAGATTTGACATGTTTAATATTTGAAGAATTCATTTATTTAAAGAATGAAGTATTCAGATTTATTGATTGATTTGTGCAAGATGAGCTTCCACGTGAGTGTTAATTTGTCTGACTTGGATCATCTAACCTCACTCATCAACCCCTCTCTCACTCATGTCTTTTGCTCTTTGCATTTCACACTCTCCCCTCCTCTTCCTCCTCTTCTTCGTTTTCTGCCTTCTGGAACCTTCTGATTGTTTCCGTCTGTCGTGTTTGTCAGTGACGTTTTTATTATCTGTGCTTTATCTTCCTCTGTGTTTCTACGAGTTTGCCCTGCTTATCTGCTCTACAGTAATTTGTTTGCAGTAAAAACACAATGAAAGTGAGCTTGCTGTTCCACGCAGCTTGTGGCCATGCAAAGAGGGCATGTATTGATTAGTAAAGTTAATTGCCATCAGGGTTTGTAGCTTCGTTTTAGAAGCACTGACAGTTAGTTTTAGCGTCCCTCATTGGCTGTGTTATTGACATGTTGTTGTGATAATGTATTATGTCTGATCAGGACGACTAAACGGAAACGTTTTCCAGTGTGTGGCCTTGATATCTACGCCTCTTTTCTGATTGATTGATTTCCTTTTTAAAAATTTTTAATCAGGATGTCTTTAATGTTTTAAAATGTAGGTCAGTCCTACGAAATCCGTATGCTTAACAGAAAACTAGTGGAGTATACAGATATAAGCAGCAAATATGTGAAGGTAGGTGTAAGGTATTGTGTATGTTTGTCTGTTTTATTTGTCTTTCATGTGACCTCTCCCTCTTTCTCCTCTCGTCTGTTCACTTCCTTGGTTCGTCGCCGGTCCCTTGACCTTCCCTTCCACTTTGGGGGTGCTGTATCGACCCTGAAGAGCTTGGTACTATCACCCAAACTCACCGCTCCTCCTCTTTAAACTTCACATAAGCCCTCTACAGACGTGCAGCTCAGCTTCCTCTCACATTTCCAGCACACACACACACACACACTCTCTTTCTCTCTTTGGTATGTCTCACCAAGCTTTTCTGCTTCTGTCTGCTTTACCTGGATCTAAGTCACATGATCGTTGTGCTTGTAATTTTTCTGAAATGTTGTTTCCTGAAGTTCAAATGAGAAAAATCTCTCGGCCTTGTGAAAAACAAATAAAAAAACAAAAAAAACAAAACTAGCAGCTCTCGGGTTCTCCAAGTTTCAGATGGCAGTCAAAGTTTCTACTTCCTCATTTAACAAGAAGTTAGTCACACACTCACCTAAGAGTTACTTCATTTTGGTGTGAGTGCATCCTCTTACGCGTCTCTGTCGTCAGGACACATCGTAATGTTCGCCGTAGCATCCTAGAGACGCAGGAATGGGACAGGTGGCGTCTGTGCAAACACATGACGTGGAGCATCCAGAGCTGTTTGAGCTCGGCTGCTCAGTCATGCACGAGCCTCCCCCATAAATAGCCCAATGATACATGTCTCTACAGGCTGCTCATTTCATCTGTGGATTTGTGTCTTGTCCACGCAGATTTTAAAAGGTGGCTGTTGCTAAAATTCCAACCTGATCGAGCTCAGTTTCTTACAGATGAGCGTAAGCATGATGCGGTTCTATTAGCTGGTAGCTAAAGCTGTTTTACGCAACAGTTGGAGGTGACTGAAAAGAGATCAGAGCTCCCACATGTCATAAGGTTTTAGGATTTGGATGAAAAAGGTTCTGTAAGTAAGTCTTCAAAGGTGGGGTTGAATGACAGAAGGCGTTAAAGTTGCTCCTTTTTTCCTGTTGACTAAATCACATCCATGCTATCAAAGGTCAGTGAAGAGGTCAGTCTTGACTTCACTAATTTGTATCATACATTTGGCATGTAAATGTTGTGGTTAGGGTTAATTAAACTATAAATGTCTAATGCCTTTAAGATTAAGGTACATAGAGTTGAATGTACGTATTGATGTGTTAACACCAACACACAGGGTTATTGCCTTTCAGTTGCAAGGGTTTCAGTTTAGTTAATGTCCATCGCATTTTTGTGGATTTTCAGAGGTTTGAAATGGCCAAATTAAATTTGGCCACCATCTTGTAGCTTCTGAAATTCAATTTAGCATGTCGCTAAAACAAAACCAGACCCTAGCCCCAGAGGACCTGACCTGATGGATGCTCAGAGATGAAGCATAAACCGGTCCACTGAGAGGATCTTGTTTTGCAGAGACTGTGGGAGCTCTGTCACATAGAAGGAAAGTCACCAGCATTACTGCATGTCTCAGGTATTACATGTAGCCTGACTGACAGCAGGTCATTGGGCTTTTGTGACAACAGTTTTAACTCTGACTGCTTAAGAATTGGTAAGAAAGGAGCTGCAAGTACTCCCTCCACGCCCTGTTTCAGTGCGTGTATAAATAAAACAGGGGAGCCTTTTCGCACTTTGCCCAACATTCCTGCTGTTTAGCTTGGTGCGAGCTGCCCTGTGCTCAGCTCACAGCCGTACTCCTGTCTGAAGCCTGATCCTGCTTGTTCACAGAGCATTGTGCGCGTGGTTTTCCATGACCGTCGACTGCAGTACATGGAGCACCAGCAGCTGGAGGGATGGAAGTGGAACAGACCTGGAGACCGAATCCTGGACATAGGTGAGCTCACCATACCAACATACTCATGGATCATTCATACTCACAAATTTGTGGTGGTTCTTGGTCAATGTCACTAGTTGTGTGTCTGACTGCACAGAAAGTCCAGTAATGGCATGAATACCCAAGTACAGTGAGAGAAGTGATTTTGGAAACTCACAAATATTTGCTCACAACAAAATTAAATATGCTAAACACCAAAGATGAAGATAGTGCTGTGGTTTTCCTTGTGTACAACAGTGTGCAGCAGAAGTGATGCCATTATTAATGGCGTGTGGTGAACTGTAGTGTCATACTTAAGTATGAATGATTATGGAGCTGTGCTGGACCAATGCATTGACAGTAATCAATGACCAATAGCCGTTTGACGCGCCTCCCAAAAGGTCGTGGCAGATGTCTACCAGGAGGTTTCTTCCTGTTAAAAGGGAGTTTTCCCTTCCCACTGTCACCTAGCGCTTTCTCATAGGGGGTCTTATGATTGTTGGGATTTTCTCTGTATTATTGTGCGGTCTGTACCTTATGGTAAAAAGCACCTTGAGGTGACTGCTGCTGTGACTAAACACTACATGAACTGAATTGAATCTTAGGTTCTTAGACTTCAGAAGGTTAAACTTTTAAAATTAAACCTCTCCTCAGCTTCAGATGTTAACAGGTTAACCAAAACACAAATGTCTTCACGTGGGCTTTAAAATCAAAGCTGAAATAAGTGGCTGGCTCATTACTTGCAGATATCCCTCTGTCAGTGGGGATCCTGGAGCCTTGTTCAGACCCTTTGCACCTCAACACCATCGAATTCCTCTGGGATCCCCTGAAGAATGCTTCTGTTTTCATCCAGGTACACATTCAATTCCAGTCTCAGTTCCTCGGAGAGGGGAGGTTGTGGTCTTTAGCTGAATTTATTTTTCAGCTCTTCTCTATTCTCTTGTCCTTTCAGGTCAACTGCATCAGCACAGAGTTCACCCCCCGGAAGCACGGCGGGGAGAAAGGGGTGCCCTTCCGAATCCAGGTGGACACTTACACCACCAATGAACACGGAGAATACGTCGAGCATTTCCACTCATCCAGCTGCCAGGTCAAAGTCTTTAAGGTACAATACTTTATTTACTCTTACCTCATGCTCATCTCTGATCTTTAACATCCTCAAATCTCATGATTTACACCACACGTCCTGTTTTTTTTTTTTTTTTTAAGCCTAAAGGAGCTGATCGCAAACTGAAGACAGATCGGGAAAAGATTGATAAAAAGACCCCTCAAGATAGAGAAAAGTATCAGCCATCCCATGACGCTACCCTGCTGAAAGAGGTGAGGCCTGAGAGAACCCTTTGTTTGCCTTCTGCTTTGACTTTATTGAACCCAGCTGTAAATTCTTGGGTTACTTGGATGTTTCTGGAATTTGATCAGATCTGAATATTTCCCCCCTCCTTTTCGTTTTGCTTCTTTGCTCACCAAACCATGTAAACCACTATTACGTTACAGTTTGTTAATATGTCACTTTGCTTGTTGCATTGTTTGTTTTAAAAGTTTTCTTTCTTTGCTGCTGTCAGTGACTGAGGCTTTGTCAGTGCTAGTTTGTTATTCACCTGGAGGAAAAGAAAACCTGAGGAACCATTGTACTGGTCATGTTCATTACAAATATCACACATGACACTGTAGCAATACTTACCATTACAAACCATTTATAACACAGTAAGTCTTTATAGGAAGAATATGAAAAGTGTTTGCTAAGTGTGACATAGATACTGGCTAACTAGTGCTAAATTGGTTAAATAAAATCCTAAAATTTCACCTAATCAGGAGTTCAGACTTCTTGGACGGTCTGTTAGTACAGTTAACCGCACAGCAGCCACATTATTGGTCAAATAATCGCATTAAAAATGCTTCCAAAGGCTCCAGCAGCGCCTCTATCTGCGGTGAAGCCTAGCAGACAGCTAGCAGCTACAGCCACCATCCTCCTGTCAGTCAAAGAGGCCACGCCCATAATAATACAAGCTTTAAGTATATATCAAATTAAAAGCCTATTACAGATGTTATGAGGGGATAAATTAACTATAGAGACCAAAACAGTTTTTGTGTCAGGTTAAAATTCCTTTAATATGGGAGACCATTGGGACTGACTCACTGCTGGACCCTCTGGTGGACATTAGAGGAACTGCAGGTTTGCTGTAGCTTTGTCTTTCAGCTCTGGAGTTTGGTGAAATCGATTAAAGTTACCTGGATTTTTTCAGAATAAAGTTTTCTTCAGAGCTCTGTACTAGACAACCTGTGAAGCTGTATATTACGACACAAATGTCAGCCCGATGAGACATTAACAGACTTTATCCTGGTGCGTGTCTGGTACAAAGTCTGCATGATGTTCAGCTGAGGCCATGTGAGGTTAGAGCTCTCTGTTATTGTAGAGTCTTTACATCTGTCATCTAAAATAACTGAAATTTTGGTGAATGGCACTGCCTCCTCTACCGCCTCTAAATCTCACATTAATGGAATGAAACCAAACTAGCGAGCTAAAGGAGATGAACTACCTAAAGTTGTTACTATGTAGACCATAGGTTTACACACATCTGTGATCACTCGCTGCACTTTGAATGGGATTTTGAACCCTTTAATCTTTGTGAAAAGCTTTCCACTTCATTGCACATCTTCTTCTCTTTCTCTCGTCTTCTCTGTGTGCAGTGCTCGCCGTGGCCCGATGCCTTAAATCTAACCAGCCACAGCACCAGCAGCACGTCATCACCAATTTACCACAGCTCACCAACCTCCTGCACTTTCACTGAGGGGTGAGTAAGCATTCACACCACACTTTAATACTTGTTTGGTGGTTTCCACCGACATAAAACGCATCTCTTCAGTCAAGGTCTGCAGGGGAACTGTGTTTTGTTTCAATTACGGGTTGAAAATTTGAAAATGTTTCTCTGATGTGATTGTGCTTTACACTCTATGAGAGTACTTTCACAAGCACGAACTTCTGCAGCTATTAGCAGATGCAAAACAGAGAATTTTTAACAGCATATAAAGACCAGACAGATGTGTCTCAGGGCAGTTAGAAGAAAATACTCAACCAATCATCCCAATGTGTTCTTTCCTCCTCATGTGTGCGTTTCTCTAGCAACTGTTCTCCAAACCAGCAGGGGGAGCTGTTCATGCCCGGCTGCTCTGATGTAAGTAACAGAGACCGGTGCAGTGTGAAAGTGTTAATGTTGCTCTCTTATTCCTTTTAGGCCATTATTTGGAGACAGTGGATGCTGTGCAGCTATACTCATTTCAAGGGCTCTTCTTCTTTTTGACATGTAGCACCTTCTGCCGTCGTCCTCGCCGCAGGACACTCAGCAGTGGCTGCACCGTCACAGGTTCTCGCCTTTCTCAAGGCTCTTCACCAGCTTCGCAGGTACCGCGTGTGAAAAACACACCACACACTTTAGTCTTGGAACTTTTGTCAGAAAGCGCAGGCATGCAGTGCAGGAAAGACAAACTGAGGAAGAACTGATTAGTGTCGATGTGTTCGTCTATCACAGCGTCAGATCAGATCTGCTGTAGATCAGGGCAGCAAGCAGAACCAGATTTCTGCTGTTGTTGCAGGTGCTGATCTCCTGAGGATGACCAAGGAGGATCTGATCCAGATCTGTGGTCCAGCAGACGGCATCCGCCTCTTTAACACGATGAAGGGAAGGTGAGCCATTAAATTACACTGCCCAGCCACACCCAGAGCCATTTGCATGATTTACTGGTTGGTGCATCTACAGACACAGGATCATGGAATATACAAAATAGGCATGGCTTCTGTTTCCGGATGTGAGGCCAGCTGAAGTTCCTCAAACCTGCATTCATTCTAATAACCAGAAGGGGGCGACTCCTTTGACTTTTAACACAAGTCAGGTCGTATGGAAGTCCACACAATTCTGGTCCTTTGGGATTTTCCTAAAGTCTAGTCTCTTCTCTCAACCATACATTACATACAAAGATGGATTTGGACACTGATATGATCCATTGTTTCTCCATTTACAGTAAATTTATGATATCGGCCTCTTGAGCAGACTGCGTCTTAAGCTTTAGTGCTGCAGGTCCTTGAAATACATTCAATTCAAGCTTTTTGCTCACATTTTCAGGTGTGTACAGCCCCGTCTTACCATCTATGTGTGTCAGCAGCAGGCCAGAAATCAACCTTCCATCAAACCAGGCTGTGGAGAAAGTACGTGTGCAACAAGAAATCGCTCTGAATGCTCATATTTTGTCCTTTTTTTTTCAGTCCTCTGTCTGTAGTGTGACTGAATGGTTTTAAACAAGCAATTCCTACACACCAAACACAACTGCAGGTTTATTAAGCCCTAAATTAAATATTCAAAACTAAGACAGATGGCAGCCGCAGCTGGACCAAACAAGTCAGAGGACCTGAAGAAGACCTGAAGCAGATGTTAGAGTCAGTCCTTAAAATACAAACAAAATAAAACTCATGAAAAAGACTGAGTCCAATTAATAATACACATGGATGTGCCATACTCTTTCTTAAATATTGTGTTTGTAAGGCACAGCCAATCAGGAGAAAATAAAAGGAAGGAACAGAGGAGGAGCTAAAGATGCTTGTTTCAGACAGTCCATCAACTGAGGATCTGCACCAAGGCTCTGTATAAGATAAAAAAGGGTTATTTTGAACATTGAATCATGCACTCTGTTCTACTACTCCAAAAATAAATGTTTGCAGATGAAACCGGGCAGAGACAAAATCCTAAAATATCAGGAAATCATCACAGAAACTGGCAGAGAGTAACACTTCTGACCTGATGTGATCATTGTATGTCTGTCTTGCCTCTGCAGTCTACCACGCTCTGTACCTGGAAGAGCTGACACTGCTGGACCTGTCTGAAAAGATCGCTACACTGTACAACATCACTCCACAACAGATCACACAAATCTACAGACAGAAAACCACCGGGATCCACATCTTGGTCTCAGATGAGGTATCTGTCCAGCACTGATTAATATGAGTGCATATCTGCAAATGAGTATGTAGATTCTGTAGGCAAGGCAAGGCAAGTTTATTTGTATAGCACAATTCAACAACAAGGTGATTCAAAGTGCTTTACAGAGACATTAGAAACAAAAACAAATAAAAAGCAAGGGGTAACGTTCAGGTATCGGAAGCTTCCTGACTTCCATCTGTAGTTAACTTCTATTAACTTCTACTAACACTAACACAGTCATCTTTGAGTTGAGTTTGATTAGATGCAGGTAAAAAATAATTGAGAAGAGGAAGAGAGAGCGCCTGCTTTGCTCTAATCCAGTTTTAAAACAGGATGCTATTTTCTAATGACAATTTAATTTTTTTTATTAGCCCCATAAAAATATATCTGCCTTCCAAAACCATGAAAGACAGAACAGGAAGTCTCAGTTTTCCGTTAGTGATCATCAATAAAAGTTCCACCATGAGCTCCAGATTCCTTCCAAGTCCATGAAGTGCACTTTATACATGTTTCAGCTGTTTCAAGACCAAAGTGTGTGGTGCTCTTTGTTTCAGATGGTGCAGAACCTCAGGGAAGAAACCAGTTTCATCATCAGCACCATACGAGGTAACTGACCTTTATCCGTACAGCCCTGTTTCACGGAACGTTAAGAAGCTGTGGAAAAGGGAAAGAAAAGCACTCATTTCCAAACAGTTTAAGCACTTAATTAATGTCATTCTGCAACAAATGCAGCAAATCAAACGCTGAAACGAAGAACGCAACCAAAACAATCAGTGGTCACTATACATTTAATGCAACAAAAACATTTTAAATAAATCAGAGCAGGGTCAAAAAGAAAAACCAAAAAACAACGCATTGCATTGAACAATGTAAGAAAAATATTCCACAGTGTAGAAATGCTACCAACAGTTTGGGGATTTTTTTGCTCTACATAACATCATCAAAAGATTCAGAGAGAAGCTGGAAAGATCTCCGTACACAAGACTGAAAACCACTTTATCCCCTGAACCATTTTGTGGAATTCATGCAGTGTAAGTCTTGGCATAATCACGGTGTAATACACAAGACCTTCCCTGTAGAGGACTTCGTCTGGATGGCTGCCTGTGTTGCTCCGTGTCTTTGTTTATCATTTTGGAGAGGAAAAAAAAGAAGTTGGTTCAGGGGCAGCTAAAGGCTGAAAAGTTGTAATTATTAAAGTTGTAATCCCAGAGCTGAAAATGAGTTCAGTAATCTGTGAGTAAACAGCATGAACAGAACCTTTCTCAATATAACACGCAAACATAGGATTTCTTCATCTGCTAAATAATATCAAGGAAAAAGCTGAAACAGTGAATGTTGGTGGAGCTCAGGCCTTCAGACACAGTGAACAGGAACATCCCTGCAGGATGGCATCTATATGTTTTGGAGTCATCTGCTGCCATCTAGATGTTGTTTTACTGGGAAAGTCTTGTTTATTTCAGTGAGATGATCCCAAACCATGGCTGTGGCTGTATTCCTGAAGCATGGCTTCATAGTAAGAGTCCAGGCGCTAAACTGGCCTGACAAAGTCCAGAAACCAAAGGCCGCTGCGGCCGCTGAGCAGCTGGTTTCCTGCAGCAAGCATGTTTCCTTACTTCCAAAGAACAGATGAAGCAGTTTAGTGGGAAACAGCTTCTTAAAGCTTCTAGTTGCTGCCATCAAATTCAAAATGAATAAATCAAATTCTTTAGTTTCAGCGTTTGCAGCCGTTTTATTTTCAGTGCTTTTGCATTGTTTTTATTTAGTCACAGAGCACACCAGTTCTTTTGAAGAGCAGTCTGTGAAACAATTTATTGAAATTAAGCTTCAAGCTTACATCAGGATGTTTTTTATTTAACTGAATCTTTGTGTGTTAACAGATGAAAACACTGATGGTTACCACGTTGTGTTAAAATGATCTCCGGGACGTGCCTCAGTGGAGTTGTACAGATTGTAAATACGTTTTACTAGACACTGTAATGATAATAATATTAATACTAATAATAATGTGATGTTTAATAAGATTTCTATTAAAGTGAAAATGCTTGTCAGCTCTTCGCTTACTGTTGATTTTGAGCTTTAATGTTCTCTAGTTATTTTTTACATATTTGTTCAGTTACTGATTCTTGCTTCATGTTGCAATTAGTGTTAACGAGCGCTGTATCATTCTTTAATATGTCAAATGCAATGCTGTAAATGCAACTGAATGACTCTGATGATAATAAAGCAAAATAAATACAACACATCATCATGCAGACAAAATGAAACGATGAACAAACAAAACTGTATGATGCTGTTTTAATGAGAAGTGTGATCTCCCGCTGCCTCGGCTCTCTTTGTTCTCCTGCTGGGTCGTGCCGCGTTGGGATGCTCTGAGGCTCTGTATTTTCTGGGTGAAGTGGAACACGCTGCTTTTAAAGATTCGATTTTGACTTGCTGTGAATAACTGTGCTGTGTTTGAGAGTAATTATTTGTCTGCTTTTAAGATATTAAACCTGCACTGGGGGGAAGTAGAGTCAACAGTGATTACAAGCAAAACCAAATCACCAGGCCTTACTTACAGGTCCTTAAAGTTAAACTTGTACGTGAAGGCACTGTCATATGTCATACATAAATGTCTTAAATCTTGACAAATGCCCACACTGTAACAAAGGTAACAAAACTAATAAAAGACTGAAAGGAAATAAAATCGAATTTAAAACAAAAACTAAAGAAGAGTTTAAAAATAAACAGTAATAATTGCGGACCAGCTCAAGATCCAGGTATAAAATTTAAACCCCATCTCACTGTGATGTCCACCTTCTCTGTGCATCATCTAATCAGGTCTATAAGTAACTTAATTCATTTCATCAGTATTGTATATTTTGAGTTCAAGCTTCTGGACAAAATGACCTTGCTCCATGAAAATGCTGTCATGCTGTTATTTTAACGATCAAAAACTCAAAATGGTACACCTAACAATATCAAAGCAGACTTACACAAACACACAGAAACTTTTTAAATATCCTACATGCTTGTTAGCTACACAACTGTGCACAATGATCCAAACTCCAGGAGTCTTGAAAGTTGTGCTTCTTAAATGTGGACTCTCTGATCCAAAGAGTTCAGTTGGGGGAAGAAGAGAAGAATAAAATCACTGAAAGTAGAAAAAGTGTGTGGTGGAGATCTTGGAAAACTTTGTGAGATCTCGCAACAGTTCATTTTCATTTTTTTTCTCCAATGTCCCTTGCAGGGCTCAGTAAGATCCTACTTTCCTTCTGATTTTTGCAGTTACCAATGGTAATTCTTTTCAGTACATATGTAACACCCCCTCTGGCCACATTGTGGCAGTGTTCCTGGTCAAATCTCAAACACAGAAGCTTGTATGTAAATCTGGAAGTATCCAAAAGATGAAACAGAGAAAGTGTTTCACTTTGTCTCGTGGTTAACATGTTTACTGCACTCTCTTTTTCCCCACTATTATAGTATTGAGTGTCTCTGTCTCTCATGCACAAGACCAAGGTTCGATTCCCTGATTGAGAGATACTCCTTGTCTTTCAACTTTTAGAAAAGCAAAGTGCACACTGTGAGTAGGTCTTGAGGGAGGTTAGTGTTTCAGGGAATAGATTGTCA